>NC_079505.1:75819650-76010274 GCF_030052815.1 Hevea brasiliensis
TACACACCAGTCACAGGGGAAGGTGTCAAAGGGGAACCTCAGTATAAGTATACTGATTTTATTAAGGCAGGTGTGTAGGGGATGAAATTCTTCTTAAATCTTTTACTTAGTAATTCATTTTTTCCCTTGTATTTCTTTCTCAACTTATCTTTCTTGCTCTATATACTCTTATTAATAAAAGAAAACAAAAACTTAGCATTCTTATTCTAGATAATGTTCTTGCAAATATTTTTGTCATTTAAAGAGGTAAAATCCCAAAGAAATATCTCTCATCCTTCCTCTGTAAAAAAGTTTCTTTCAGAGATTTGCTTGGAAAAAGTATTAATGTTGTATAGAGACACACACATACTCTCTGTCACTTGATAAAAAAGAATACGTTGAATTAAGAAAGGGGAAACTGAGTAAAATGAGGAGGGAAAGGCTTCCTCCTAAGCAGGGAAATATGAGAAGAAAAACTATTAATACAAATATGATATCCAGTCTTACTGTATGTCAGCCAGAGAAACCCCTAGTAATATACCAGAAATAGAGATGTCTTGATTTGATTAAGTTTGGCTAGGAGCACACTTAAGGACGCTGTGAAATGTTAAATTGATAATATGCTTTTCAACAGCACCTAAATTGATGAAGTAAATTCATAGGACAGGAGTAAAGTGAGAGAAATTCAAAGAAATAACAATCCATTGCAAACTAAGGAAAGGTTAGGGAAGATGCCTTATTTGATCAAAGACTGCTCTAAAAAATATTTAACATTCTTCTTCTTCTTCTTGTAGCTTGGATGTAAATTTCCCTTTCATATTATATAAATTGGTTTCACTAGATTCTGTCCTTCTTAAGCTTTGCTTGTGTTCACAGTGGATGTGAAGTCTTATGGGTTTAAACAATCTCATTGGACTTAGTTTGGATTTAATAGAAAATTCATGATGCTTATACTCATATTTTAACATTTGCCAACTATGCTAGTCATTTGACTCATTTCAATTTTATAACTTTCAATTATTTTTTCCATTTCTTTTAAACCCTGTTGTTTCATGGGTGCAGCTCCTCCATCGGTTAGTAATGTCCAAATTGTTGGAGATGTTGTTGAAGGATGTATCATAAAAGGAGTTGGGGAGTACTTTGGGGGAAGAGAAGGTCCCAGCAAGTTTGAATGGTTACGTGAGAATAAGGAAAATGGGTTAGTGTGCTCATGTATTGCATGCTGTAATAGGCTCTTGGATAAAAGAAATAGACCAACTTATTTTCTAGATGCGGTTTCTTTTTCCCCCTTGATTTCTTTAATCTTTAGAAGTTATATCTCCCTCTAATTTGATATAAATTATTTTATAATTGAGGCCTTTTGTTTCTTTTGCTATCTTTGAGTCTGCTATGATTAAAGACTTTATGCTCATTTCTATGTAAATTTTAATTTCCACACAACTATTGCCTTGTTTTGATCTTCTTGGCTTCTTTTAGCAGAGATTTTCTATTGGTATCAACGGGTACATCTGAGTATACTTTGACTAAGGAAGATGTAGGCTGCACATAGCTTTGTTTATATACCCATTAATTTTGAAGGTTAATCAAATTCTTATTTTCTTTTTGACAAGCAACTTTCTTATTATCTTGCTTTCTCTTAATTCATCTTCTAAATTGTAACATATTAATTGGCTTATGTTGCAGGGCAGGAAGGGGAATCTGTATCAGTAATGTCTTCTGTGGTGAAGCAAGGTAAATGTAAATGACACTTACGCTTTGTTTGGTTCGCAAAATAGAATAGAGTAGGAATGGAATAGCTATTTCATGGCCATGCAATGGTTATTTTTCACTAGCATTGGGAATTGAAATCTTCAAATTTGTGAAATATCTATTCTATGTAGTAACTGTTGCATATTTGAAGTTCTGAAAAAAATTTGAGTTTGGAATAGCTATTCTATGTAATAACTATTCCATACCAAAGTTTAGAATAGCTCTTCCATTCACAGGCTATTGCATGAACCAAACAAATTTTGGGGGTTGTGTTTGTTGTATTATGATTTTGAAGAAACAACAATTCAATTCTTCCCTTCATTTGCAATAATTATCAGAGAAACATTTGATAAAACGACACCAAGAGATCACAAATTTTTAATATCGTCTTTTAATTTCTTGTACTTTAGAAGAATTGAAATGATTATTATGCAAGCTCATCAAGGATTATTGCGTAATGCATTATGATACCCCAGGGGCTTAACAGTTTATTCGGATGATTTATTTATATGTTTATTCAAAGAGTGATTGAGATAAAAATTAATTTCAACAATATATAGGCTAGTAAGAAATCTTTAGGAGTGTAAATTCCATAACTGATTCTTTTTGAAAATTATTGTTCATGATTACTTATAATTTTTCCAATTAATTGTTCTTGATTAGTTGTGCATAACAAAATTTAGTTGAGATTGGTCAAGATCGCTGTAAGAATGATTGGTTTAGATTCGTATTTTTTTCTGAGAGGGAGAAAAGGGGTTGAGAATTTGTTGAGTTGTGTTGAGGAGTGCTATTCTTCAAAAGAAAAGTCTTATTAGTTTTCATGTTTTATGAAATCTTATTTTCCCAGTAAATGGATGAGTGGGTGTTGATAGATCTAATCAACTCAAGTTGACTAAATTTTAATCCCTAACTACTTGAGGTCAACAACACAAATTCTTTTTCTCCATCCACCCAGTTAAGGGTTATCTTTTCGGAAAGATTTAGGAGTCATTACTTTGCATCACGTCGCGTCATTCTATATCTGTTCGAATGTCCTTGCCTAGGGGCGTAAACGAGTCGTACTGAGCTTTGAAGAGCTCAATCTTGGTTTGTTAGATTTTTATTTAGCTTGGGCTCGAATTTGAAGCTTGGGCTAGCTTATTTAGATTTTGTCAGGTTCGAGCTTGGCACGCAATTAACTCGTTTATCAAGTTTGCGAGCTTAGCTTGTTTCAAACTTGTTAGCTTAGCTCACTTATTAAGCTCCACTCAGCTCATGTTTAGCTTGTTTATTAAGCTCTTAAGCTTCAGCTCGACAAGGTTAATTAGACAAATTACAAAAAAAAAAAAAAAATTTAAAATTCATGTAATAGTAAAATTAATAAATAATAATAATTAAATTAATAATTATAATGACACCATTAATTAAATTATAATAGCAATAAAGTGTATATTTTTATATAATTATATATTTTAATTATACTTTTAATTGATAGTTACATTATTTATAATTTAGTTATTTTTTATATTATATTAATCAATTTATATAATTCATATAATTCTTTTTATTTATTTTGTTAAAGGTTATATGCAATTTATTTTTTACTAATCACTTATAATATTTAATTTTTATATTTGTACAAACCTAATATTTTATACAATTTATTCATATTTCAACAAAAAAGTAGAATTTATCCATATGTAAATTAATTAATCATAATAAATTACACTTTCTTGCTTGTGTAATAAGGTTTAAATTTTTTTAATCTTAGTTATTTAATTTTATTAATAAAAACTTACTATATTATACTAATTAGAACCTTCAATTTTTTTATAAACTATAGTGAAAAAAAATCTAATTTTATTGTTTGAAATACGTATAAACATAATACAATAGAAGTATATATATGTATATGTGTGTGTATTATATGTTTAATTAAAAAAAATACTTGTAATATTTTACTTTTTATATTTTATACATGCCTAATATCTATATACAATTTATTCTTGCATAACTTAATTATTTGTTATAAACTCAATTGCATATGACTATAGTTATTAATTATAGAATATAATATATTTTATAGCTAGTCATCTAGTCATTAATTGTTTAATTTTTAATTAAAAGGTACATATGTAATTAAAAATTGTATAATTGAGAATCCGAATGTATATTAAACAATACACTAATATACTTATAATATGTCATTTTATCATTAAATCATTTTTTTTATTCAAGCAATATTCATGTTATGATTTAATTATATTGTTATAATCAAAATATAACTTCAAAGTCAAAAAACATACCTATCATCTAACATTCTAACTTATATTTTCTATAAAAAATAAAATTTTAAATTTAAATTACAAAAATGAATCTACTAGTCAAAATTTGGATTTGGATAGATTAGTAATAAGCTTGAACTTTAATGTTTTAAAGGTTCAAGGTTCAAACATGTTGGGCAGTTTAGTGGTAAATTTAAATTTTAACATTTTAAAGGTGTAAGGTTTAAAATGTTGGGTAGCTTAGTGGTAAGGTTGAACCTCAGGGTTCAAGATTTAGAGAGAGGGAGAGAGAGTTAATTTTAAAGGTTTAAGGTTTAGAAAGGGGAGAGAGAGAGAGAGAGAGAGAGAGAGAGAGAGAGAGAGAGAGAGAGTTTTAAAAGTTCAAGGTTTAGATAGATAGGGGGAGAGAGAGATAGTTTTAAAGGTTCAATGTTCACACACAGAGAGAGTTTAAAGATTCAGAGAGAGAAAGAAAGAGAAAATTTTAAAGGTTCAAGCTTCAAATCCACCACCATCAAAACTATATATTTTTGATTTATTTAGTAACTTAATAAAATATGGATAAAATGCTTCTAATTAATTTTCAATTAAAATTTATTATTTTATACGCCTAATATATTAGTTAATTTGTTCATATGTAATTAAAAGTTTATTAGTTTTAATTAGGTGAAATAACTTTTTTAGTTATATTTAATACTACAAGTATATAATAAATATAAATTTATATCATGTGAAATTTTATGATTAAATATTTTTATATAAATATGATAAATATTTTTATTCAAATTTTATATAAATAAGATGATTTAAATGTGTTCTTATAATTTAAATATATATTGAAAATTGAAAACAATATTTATCTGTTAATATTCTTAACTCTATTTATCATATAAAACATAACTTTAGTTTCACGGAAAATTTAAATTTAAATTATAAATAACTATATTTTATAAAGCTTAATTATATCATAATTTTAAATAATAGTTATTAATATATTAGTTTATGGAATAACTATAAAAAAATTAATATATTACAACATTATTAAATGCAATAATTAATATAAATGAACTTGTAAATGAGTTCGCTCATGAGCCTATTCAACGAGCCAGCTTGTGAGTTTATTCAATGAGCCGAATCTCAATAAGATTGAGCTTGGCTCATTTATTAAATATAAGTCTAAAAATGAACTCGAGCTCAGCTCATTTAGAAAATGAGCCGAGCTGAGCTTTATCGAGTTGAGCCTTGAGCAACTCACGACAGGTTGGCCCTATCCTGGGCTTTCCTTTTCACCTGCAATAGCAACATGCTCAATCTTCTGTACAGTTGTATTTTACATTCCATAATGTGTATTTCCGAATCATCTCAATCTTTCTTCTAAACTTTATCTCATTGGGTGCCACTTTCACCGTGATACAAATGCTTTCATTCCTTGTTCAGTTCATCTTTTTATTTCCACACATCTGTCTTGGAATTCTTATTTTTGTCAAACTGCAATGTTATTCTTGTGTACAATTTTTGTTCTTTCTTTCTTTGCCCAGCATTTTGATAAATATTTTTAGCCAATGCTTTCTTTCATGCAATTCTTGATGCTGAAATTACCAAATGAATTATCTTTGAATTGCATTTACTATCGTCTATTATGGTGATGTTATTAGGCTGTTTTATTGTTTGAGTAACTTTGCTATATCATTGTGGTTTCATTATGTTGCATAATAGTTATTAAATTCTAGTTCCATCTGAAATGATGGTTTTGTTTTCTGCTCAAATTCCAGCACCTCCAAAAGTAACAAATGTTAAGATAATTGGTGATATAAGGGAAAACAACAAGGTTACTGTAACTGGTACTGTTACGGGGGGAACTGAAGGTTCTAGCAGAGTTCAGTGGTTTCAAACAAGTTCTTCAGCATTGGACAGTGAGAATGGTCTTGAAGCAGTGAGTGCTTCCAAAATTGCGAAGGTAGGCTATGTTTTTATGTTTAATATTCACATGCAATTCGTGAATCAGTGTTTGACTTTTCTTTGCATACTCAATGCTAATTCTTAGTTAAGCTTTCACCTTTCTTTAGTCATTTCGCATCACTTTAGGAGCAGTTGGCTATTACATTGTTGAAATATACACCTATGACTCCAGATGGCGAATCTGGTGAACCGGTATATGCTGTATCTGAAAGAGCAGTTGAAAGTAAGTAAACCTTTTCTTTTGCCTTGTTATATAGCTTGACTTTGGAGTTTTGACTGAATATAAGGAAAAGTTTCTTCTTATAGTTTGTTTTAATGGGGTTTAGACTCCTAATTCATACCTTCCCATTTTTTTTTTCTCAGCGCTTCCCCCAAGCCTAAATTTTTTGTCTATTACTGGGGATTATGCTGAAGGAGGCATGTTGACCGCATCATATGGCTATATAGGGGGTCATGAGGGAAAAAGTGTGTATAATTGGTATCTTCACGAGGTATCGACTCCAAGCTAATCCATGCTGTACATATTATAGCAATTAAAAGTGCATCATTTAAAGCTTTAATTTTCACATTATGTTAGGTTTGTTTCTCTTAAATATTCTATGTGTTGTTCTCTTCACCTCACAACATTGATACTAGCATTGCCTGTGACAACTAGATGTGAAGGTCTTATTGAGCTAAACTGACATAATTGTTTTGACAAATTTGTTATGATGTACTTTCAATGCTAGTAAGAGGGAGAGAGATTAAGTAGATTCACTTTCTGTAATTTGGTCAATGAAGGTATTCTTGTATAGCTCTCGTTTATCATTCCTGTAAAACCAATGTGACATATTCTTTTCTCTCATGTTATCCAGTTTTCACTTTATTTGAAATTTAATCACTTGATTGCACAAAAAAAATGGTTCTTGTGACCTCAGGATTTTTTTCATCGGTGTCATAAAATCCTGACAAGTAACCTAGTGATTAGAAGACCAATATAAGCAAGCATTTACCTGATGCAGTCATGCTAGCAATGCAAGTGCATTTTTGCTCAGTGACGTAGACAGGGAGAAAAAGATATTTAAATTTATTTTTCTTTACTATTGATCATGTTATTTTGGTTTCCTTGCAATTTTTTTTTTTATTTTTTTTTCCTGATAGGAAAATTAATGTTTTCATGTTATACTAGGATTTGCTTAATTTTCTCAGTTGTATTAGGGTCTCTTCATTTTGTAGTGAGTTTTGGTGCCTTTGTGTGAGTTAAGGTGCCTACGTGAAGTGCCTTAGAATAGATATTGGAATGAGCTATTGCTGATTTAGCAAATCAACAAGCATTCAGAAATTGGTTGTGTTTTTTGTAGAGTTGGTTCTACAGCCCTTAAATAATTGGTTATTTGTAAAACATTTGACACTGGGCTTGGACTTCCAAACAACCAAGAACACATCCCTGGCGTGTTCCAGCAGCTCAGAACACACCTGGGATGTATTCCACAGGGCATGAAAATTCAGGCAGGAGGAAACACACTCAGGGCGTATTTCTCTCTTGACAGCAGTGGGAATTCTATTTCAGCAGCCCAACCACGTTCCCAAGTGTATTTTCAGCAGTCCTAACATGATCCAACTTGTCTTGGGAGAGTTTTAGCTGCCAAATTATTTTATTTTGCTTTCCTATTTCAATTACAATAGTTAATTAAGTTTCCTACTTCATCTAGGATTTATTTTTTCCTATTTTATCTTGATTTCCTATTATATTTTAGTTTATCTTGAATTCCAAAATAGTAGATCTATTTCCCTATTAGGATTAGGAGATTAAAGCCTTGATAAATATCCCATAATTCCATGTATTTGAGTTTAGTTTTTGATGAATAAAATTTCCAGCCGAGGTTTTTCTCTCAATACACATGTTGTGTGTGTTTTACTTTTGTGCTTCGTGACTGCATCAACATTTCGGGGCAACTGTTAGCCTTCAATTTATCACATGTCATGTGGTTCTCATTGTTCTCATAGAAATACAAAAGTTCTAGGTTATATAAGGCTTTTCTAAAGCCAGCGACTATAGCCTTCTTATTTAGCTTACGGGCCACGTTGCCAAGGTGCTGTTGAGCTGTTGAAGATCACCTTTGTTTTTCTTTTCTTTTGTCGTGTATGAACCATTTTAAAATATTAAAGAACAAAATGTAATTAAAGAAGAAAGAGCAAATGCGATTTAGTCAATTGACCTACTTCATAGGAGGAGGTTATAATTCTTTGTATTACATTGTTAACTTTGGTACATAGGCTCAAATAGAGATAACATTAATACCATATTTTGTTAATCCTATATCAAAAATTAATCATTACATTTTTCCACTCTAAAGCCTTGCCTCTCTAACATGCTTTTTATGATCATTCTTGTAATCTAAATTTTTATTTACTTTTTTCCCCTCTATATCTAGTTAAATGTTTGTATAGCATGTTCTCTTCCTTGTACTTTAAAACAGAAAATTTACTATGTCCATTGCTTATTATTTGGACAATATGTAAATTGACTCAAATGTCCAAAAATTTCAGGCTGAAACAGACTCTGGTACTTTGATACCTGAGGGTTCAGGAGTTCTTCAATATCGTATTACCAGAGATGCAATTGGTAAATTCATATCCTTCCAATGTGTCCCTGTGCGTGATGATGGGATTGTAGGTGAGCCAAGGACTTGCATGGGACAGGAACGGGTTCGACCTGGTAAATTTTTTTTTACTCTCAAGCTTTGGTAATTATTTATTTATTTATTTTTAATGTTTTTGTAGAGACAAAATAGAAAAATAGCCTCTCTGCAAAGCAGGGGTAAGGCTGCATACATCAACCCTCCCTAGAGCCTAATGCCCACAAGTGTGGGATGCTTCGTGCACTGGGTCACCCTTTTTTATGTGGAGACAAAGTATTAGATATATGATTCTGCAAGTCCAAGGATAAAATTCTGGTGGATCTAAAGTTGGTTTGTTTTAGCAAAAGACTATCAGTAATTCGACAGTAACATCATTTACTTTGGAAATTCACTGGTTGTGAAGCATCATTAAGCAATAATTTGAATTTGATCCATATCTTCTCACTCGAGGTTGATGTGTCAGAGGCATATAAATTCTCCTTTATGTTTACTGAGTGTAGTTGCCAAATCTTAACAGGCAAACTTTCTGCTAACTAAAAAGTAGAAACATTGTTCTAGTGCTATTAGCTGCATACCCCTGCAAAATATACATTTAACGGGAGATGATTGGACATAAAAGGCAAAAAGATTGTTTGATGCATTGTCAATACCCATGGTTCAAGATCCATTTATGTAATGTGTAATGTGGACCTGCAGTTCTTAGTTCTTATATTTCAAAAGTACAAAACTCCAAATAATTTAGGTGCCAAAAGTTTTTTTTGCGCATTTGATTATTCATACATTAATGCTCACCTAATTTGATATTGGAGTCTTTTTTTTTTTAATTTTTTTAATTTTTCATTTTTAAAGCAGACTATTGCCGCTAGCTAAATTTGTGCTTTCAACTTGTGATGATGAATTTCAAGTAAATTAGTACTCAAATTCGAATGTACTCATAGTTTTAATATTTAATTTTATTGTCATGGATATATGTCCTCTAACAGTTTTATATCTATTAAATAGGCTTCCTTTGGAATAAATCATTTGCAATACAAGAATTCAATTGAATTCTCACGCAATCATGTTTGATTTCTATTTCTTTAAAATATATATATATTTTTTTAATTTTTAAAGTTAAAAAGAATCTAATTCTTTCATTCTAAACATAAGAAACCAAAAAGAAATCAATTGAATTGAATTATTGTAAAATTCTAGTTTCCAAACAAGGGGATAATGAATTCATTTCTCATGCCAAGTGCTGTATGATGATTAGGAAGTCCGAGGTTGCTCTCTCTACAAATAATTGGAATTGCTGTTGAAGGAACTCAATTAAGTGTGAACAAGAAGTATTGGGGAGGTGAAGAAGGAGATTCAGTTTTCCGTTGGTTTCGGGTACTTTAAATTTCATGCGAACTTAAAGCTTGGTCTAAGCAATTTGAATGTGATATTGCCAATCATGGAGTAGTAACATCATTTGTTGGCTAATTAATGCTTAAGAAAACAAATTTTTATAAATGTCTGCTTTATGCCTATTTGGCATTGTGGTTTAGTGGTCAAAAAGCACTTTTTAGAAAAAAAAAAAAACCACTTTAGATGGTGTTGAAAAAAACTGTTTTGTTATTTTAGTGTTATTACGACTAAAACTTATCAAATTTAATTTTAAATTTATTTTTAATACTCTCTAAATAATATATTTAAGAAAGTGCTTTTCTTAACAGTAACTCCAATAGCAATGCCAAACAGATTTTTTGTCTATAATTATAATTCTCTCTCCCCCCTCCCCCTTCTTTCCATGTGTTAGTGCTAATAATGTGCCTCTATATATTTTGATTAACTGAAGTTTTGCCATGCAGACTAGTTCAGATGGCACTCAAAGTGAAATTCGTGATGCTACTGCTATGTCATACGAGCTTTCAATTGATGATATTGGATTCTTTATTTCAGTCTCATGTGAGCCTGTCAGAAGTGATTGGGCTCGTGGTCCTATTGTTGTTTCTGAACAAATTGGACCTATCATACCTGGTATAAAGTTGATTTCCCATAATTCTCTCTCTCTCTCTCTCTCTCTCTCTCTCTCTCAAATGATTGTCAGTGAAAATCATGTTATGTAAATTTGTTAATGACATATGGTGCTAATGCTGTATTGAAAATCTTATTTTGTTACAGGCCCTCCAACTTGTCAGTCCTTAGAGTTTCTAGGGTCAATGATGGAAGGACAACGTCTAAGCTTTGTTGCTTCTTACAGTGGAGGGTGAGACGTTGCACAATCTTTGACATATTTTGAAACTTATGGCCCTGTTTGTTTTAACATACTCTTGATATTGACGTCATTCTTTGTGATTTAGGGAGAGAGGAAATTGTTTCCATGAATGGTTTAGAGTGAGAAGTGATGGCGTTAGGGACAAACTAAGCGCTAATGGTAAGTTTTTTTAGTTATATATGGTATATTCTTCTGCTCAAGTTCTTTTGGAATTAGTGGATTTATTTGGTTGTATTATTTGTAGAGTTTCTGGATTTGACTTTAGAGGATGTTGGAAAATGCATTGAACTTGTTTATACTCCAATGCGCAAGGATGGTGTGACAGGAAATCCTAGGAGCATAAAATCCCATGTGATTGCACCAGGTGGGTTGTATTCCATAATTCAATGTACATTTGTGTAGAACACAACTATTCATTATGTTTTACATTCTAATACTTGATCATATTCATGAGTTCATTGAGAGTTGCCATTGATGATATTCTTTCGACTTCGGGACTCTATGAGGCAAGAATCTTATCTTTCAATATATTTAATTGGATTACTTGCACTTTTGTCTTGTTTGATTAGTAATGTAATTGTGTCTAGAAGTATTATGCTTATATAATTATTATTGATTCGCAAATCAAAATTAGTGCCACAATGCTGCTTTGGAAGATGCAGAGACATTGAGGAGTTTTGAGTTGGGGGCAGTTTTATAATGGATTAATCCAAGAAGTCTTGGGCACAACCTCTGTTACCTTGTTACTTAACCAGTTGTTCCTACTGTTTAGGAAATAAGCCAATAATTTACATCAGGTTAATTTGTTGGCAATATTGTGCTACGTAGCCAGTTTTTGCAAATGATATTGGATTTGGATGGAACTTTTAACATTTAGTTCCTGTTTCTTGCAGTGGCAGATATTTACTGGGATGGAAGTTCCTGCTTTTATATTTTCCATCAAGAGTCAAACTATCTTGATGGATATTAATTTATCATTGATCTTGTTTATTTTTTCATATTTCCCCATTGATCTTTTTGTTCTTAAAGCAAGTGAATCTTTTGCATATTTTATTGTTTTATATAATTCATCTTGTCTAATAATATGTTTGCTCTATAATATTGCTATTCCTTCATGCTTGTGTCCTTTTCCATTTTATTTTTAAACAGCGGATCCTGTGGGGTTGGAACTTGTGATTACCAATTGTTTTGAGGACAAGGAAGTGATCCCACAAAAGACGTACTTTGGTGGACGGGAAGGTGTTGGAGAGTATATTTGGTACAGAACAAAAGATAAGTTACATGGTTCTGCATTGATTGATATAAGTAATGACTGTGAGGATGTTCTCATATGTAGCAAAACATTGTAAGTTCTGGGGTATGATATTTTAGAATATGTCTCTCCATTTTTACACTGATCTCCTGAGGATATGTGATTCTGTGGCAGTACATACACTCCATCCCTTGAAGACGTGGGTTCTTACTTGGCCTTATATTGGCTGCCCACTCGTGCAGATGGAAAATGTGGAAAACCGTTAGTTGCAATCTCCAACTCTCCAGTTAACCCAGGTATAATGTGTTTTTTTTTTTTCCTTTTTTCCTTCTACTTTCATAATTTTTTTGACAATTTAATTACTTGTTCGTAATTCGAAGTTCAAGGCTTTGAGTTATGTTAATAGCCTTTCTGAAGAAAAGCAATGGGAGAGTTATTCACAATAAATATCCTTGACGCCCTTTTAATGGTTGATATGAGGACTTACCTTTTAAAAAGGCTTAACTAACATGTCACTGAACTCCAATCAGGTTGCCGATAGACCTTTTCCTCTAAAATTTCATCTGGGCGCTCATAATTTTAGTGTATTTGGAAGTCTGTGAACCTGAATTGGTGTACTGTATTTTAGCCCTTCTTTTTGAACCAGGGTATAATTGATCAATCAAATACAATTTGTTTCATTTATTTGCTTTACCAGTTGACTACTGATCCAAGTAACACCAAGAAATTTCACTTTTTAGTTATTATGCCAACTCAAATTTCTATCTTTAACATGTTTTATGTGAACCAATGTTGCAGCTCTACACACCAAGAAATTTCACTTTTTAGTTATTATGCCAACTCAAATTTCTTTCTTTAACATGTTTGATGTGAAAAATCTTGCAGCTCTTCCGGTTGTTTCTTTTGTTCAAGTGAAAGAGTTGCATTCTGGTGTTTATTCTGGAGAGGGAATATACTTTGGTGGGTATGAGGGGGCAAGCCTATTCAGCTGGTATAGAGAAACTAGTGACGGTACTATCAGTCTTATTAATGGTGCTAACTCTATAACTTACGCAGTCACGGATTTGGATTACAATTGCCGCTTGTTGTTTGGGTAGCTGTTTGCACTCCTTTACTATCATGTTAAAAGCATTTTAAACTAGTTTTTTTTTTTTTTTAATTTTTTTTTATTTTATGGAAGTGGTAAACAATTTGTTCAGGTTTCATATTTGAAACTCATGATTATTATTTTATTTATAAAGCCTAAGTAGCTGTACTTGGATGCATGTTCAACTATTTCTCATAGGTACACACCAGTTCGTTCAGATTCAGTTGTGGGAGAACTCAAATTGTCTGAGTCAACTGACATAATTCTCCCAGGTAAGTAATTGCTTGAGGAAATAGTGTGGCAATGTGATTTTAACTTCAATTTGTTCAAATATTATACCTTAAGTCGTTGATTATACATTTTTAAACTAGCTAAACTTATTGGTTGTGATTCATATGCTACCTAACACGTGTTCATGTATGCATGTTGATCTAGTGATGCAAATTTCACATGAAATTGTCATCTTGGATTTGTGAAGAGAAAATTAAAGATGAAAATTTTGTGTGAAGTTGAATCATTTCAGCTGCTCTGAGCATGACAACTTTTAATATGTTGTTCTAAACTAAATCCAACATTTTATATTCTCATGGTATGACTGGACTCGGGTAGAAGATTGGAGAATGGCTAGGTTTGTTTATTCAAAATTTACTAGTCAGTCAATAAATCAAATAGAAGCTGTTGTCTTGCTAATCTTTTCATGTTCCCTTTCTCTTGCATTTGTCCTTTGGGCTTACCTTGTCTTTGATAAGCAACCAGCTGATCAAAAGGTAGGTCTAGAAGCTAAAGCCTTTCAAGAGTGACATGCTTTAAGTTGGTCCTCTATCAAAATAATGATCTCTCATCGATAGTTTAAATTTGGTGAGAATGATTTTTAGCGCTCCTTTGTTGGCAAGTGGAAATAAAAATATGCATTTTTTGGTCATTTTCCTTATTGGTGGTCTTATTCCTTTTTCCTATGCTTTGCTTTCTCAAGTTCCACTTTATAACTCATATGACTTCACTAAATTGCTTATACTTGACAAAAATATAATATTTGTTTGCAAGAATGGTGCATAAATTTTAATTTGGTGGCCTCATGATGATTAATTCTTACCACCAAGGTGTTTTGGTTTACTGAGCATGATTTTTAGTGGTCATCTATAAGAAAGTGTTATCATAGTGCCTATCTCCACCTCGCTTAATAAAAGTGTGCATGGCTTTTGTTACAATATATTGATAAAATGGACTGGGCCTAACTCCACTCCACCCCAAAAGGCACTTAGTGAGGGAAGGATTACCTAAATCGTATTAGTAGCACTTTTTCACAATCCCTAGTAGTTTTGTCAAAAGCTCCAGGCGCCCTTAAGGCAAGAAGCTCCTCCATTGTGCAAGGCACTCGCCCGAGCAAAGTGAGGTGCTAATTAATTTTAAAATAATAAACAAGTAAATATACAATGTGAAAAGTCATGTTACACAATCAATAAATTGCCAAATGTCATATTGCATAATATATTATATGTTTTAAGCTTCAAGATTAAAACCATTCCTCTAATAACACAAATTGTTAAAGAAAAAACTATAAAGCATATAATATAATTTAAAATTCTAGATGCATTGTTCATTTTCATTCGTTATGTAATGCAAATTTAAAATCCCAATTCTCAAGCCATCATCTTCTTCAACATCCACCATATCATCATCTTTCGTCTTCTCTTTCTCAATTTTTTTAAAATTAATTTCTCGCCTGGCCTTGCTCGCACCTAGATAGAGCCTAGATTTTGCCTTGCACGGTGCCGCTTGACAACACTGATACCTAGCCGATGTGAGACTTAAGATACCTTCTCATGCTCAGGACTGAACAACTGGAGTGTGAAGTTTATGACTGAATATCTATAGATAGCCCAACATTGAGACAGTGTTTGGCTTTGATGCCATGTTGATAAAATGGACCGGATTGAAGTCCACCCTAAACGGCACCATGGGAGGGAGAATTGCTCGAGTCATATAAGCACTTTTACCCAATACCCAGCCGATGTGGAATTTAACACAACCTCTCATGCCCAGGACTGTACATTTGGGGCATAGATAGCCCAACATTGAGACAGTGTTTGGCTTTGATGCCATGTTGATAAAATGGACCGGATTGAAGTCCACCCTAAAAGGCACCATGGGAGGGAGAATTGCTCGAGTCATATAAGCACTTTTACCCAATACCCAGCCGATGTGGAATTTAACACAACCTCTCATGCCCAGGATTGAACATATGTGGGTGACCAAACATCGAGACTCGGGTCAGCTTTGATACCATATTGATCAAATGTACTGGACCTAACTCTATCCTAAAAGGCACCGTGTGGGAGAGGATTGCTCAATTCATAGGAGAAGCACTTTTGCCCAATACCTAGCTGATGCGAGGCTTAATAGAATGATAGCTTGTGAATTTGTGTGAACGATGTGATTATGATGTTGTGATTGTGGGAGTTGATTGTATTACCGATTTGATCTATATTCAAAGTGTATATAAATGCACCCTAGAGCTTAAGGGACTAATCAAGATAATTGCTTCTAACCCTATTCCTTCTTTTCTTCTCTAATTCTACAGTTTTAATCATTTTCTCCATTAGCCTTTCTTTGCTTATTCTTCTTTGCTTTACATTCTCTAGATCCATTTAAAGGTTCACACGACATGAACTAAATTACTGAATATTATGTAAATGTTATCTCTAACTTGTGCTAAGTAATTAAGCTAAGGGGTGTTATTTATATTGAACTTAATATTGCTTCCCTTTTTTTTTTTTTACAGAGCTTCCTATAGTGGAAATGCTTGCTTTGACTGGAAAGGGGATAGAAGGTGATGTACTCACTGCTGTTGAAGTAATACCAAAGAGTGCAATGCAACAGTTAGTTTGGAGCAAGTACAAGAAGGATGTCAAATATCAATGGTGAAAGCCTAATTCTCTTGATCTAATGCGTTGTTTAAGTTAGATGATTTATTAATAACAGTTACTTTGTATCTTTTCAACTTA
Source organism: Hevea brasiliensis (assembly GCF_030052815.1). Classification (NCBI taxonomy): domain Eukaryota; kingdom Viridiplantae; phylum Streptophyta; class Magnoliopsida; order Malpighiales; family Euphorbiaceae; genus Hevea; species Hevea brasiliensis. The sequence continues at coordinate 75,835,806 of NC_079505.1, forward strand.
TGAGGAAAATTTTTATCTAACACACACACACACATATGTGTTGGAATGTGAGGGACAGGAACATATCCCACATCAGCCAAACATGAAAAACCAAAGGGCTTTATAAAGTTATGCAAACCAAACCAAACGAAAATGTCTTAGGCCATTTTGGTGGAGGTGTGCCCAGTTTAGCCCAATTCCTTTAGCAGGTTGGCTCGTGTTGTGCTCCACTTCCCAAGCCCACGAACTCAAACATGATATCAAAGTGATGAGATCCAATGACAGTAGTTCTAGGACTCGAAAGCATGATGGGTTGGGCTGCAGCAAGCCTGGCATTTGACTTGAGCTAATCGAGCTAGACTCAGGTGAATCCATCGGTTAGCCTAGTGTGCTAGTTCCTAACGGATAGAGTCAGAAGATGCTAGATCCAACTAGATAGGCCATCCCATGTAATGCCAAGTGACAATCGGGTCTCAACAGGTCCAGCCCAATTGCACTTGAGGGAGAGTTTTGGAATGTGAAGGATGGGAACAAGTCCCACATCGGCCAAGCATGAAAAATGAAAGGGCTTATGAAGTGATGCAAACCTCTAAGCCATTTTGGTGGGGTGCCAAGTTGATATTTATACACATATCTTGAAATTATTAAGAATAGAATTGCCTCCAGGTCCTCCAGGAAAATTGGTAATGAGATGCATAACCATTAGATGACTGGTTCCATTTTTAAACATGTTTTACCTGAAAATTTCAAATCTATCTTGCCTCTAAGATGTTCTTTCATAGTTTCTTTAGCAACTGCCATTTTAATTCCCTTTATGTTTCACTCAATGGTGCTGCAGGTTCTGTTCATCAGTAGTAGGGGACAGAGATTCCTTTGAGCCTCTACCTTCACAGCATTCCTGCTCTTACAAGGTGCGACTAGAGGACATTGGTAGATGCTTGAGATGTGAATGCATTGTGACTGATGTGTTTGGAAGGTCAAGTGAGCCAGCATATGCCGAGACTGCTGCTGTATTGCCAGGTCTTCTATTACATGCAACAAGTTGAATTGAGAACTATCCTTTCCTCAATTAATTGGACAATTATCTTTAGCTCACCATTGATTTGATTTAGAATTTTGTACTACTGTTAAATGAGCTAAATTTGAATGTCCAGCTTTTAGTTATTTCTATTGGAAATATTCTAGATTTTTCAAAAGTGCTTGTCTTCATTACTCTTGATGTAGTTTCTTGAGATTTGGCTAGCTATTGTGTCTATTTCCAAATTGAGTAGAAACCTCAAATTTTGCAAGCATGCATTTTTATTCTTCCATATTTCATTGTCATAATTTCTATAAGTGTTATATCAATGATATTTTGTATCTCTGTTTTTTCTACTTAAAATAAAATCGTTTTAACTCTATGAATCATCCATGCCAGTGGAAAGATTTTACTGGCAAGTGCTTTTTTTGCTTTTCCGTTTGATTTTGTTTTTTTCCTTCTTGTTGCTGGTAGCCAGGTTCTCTTCATGGATTATTTGAGTGACATGTAAATTTGATACTATTTGGGGGTTTAAAACTATCTTTATTGTTTGAGGTATTTTGGCATTTTTCTTTTCCTCTATAAGTTGACTTGATTTCTCAACTACTGCTGCTGTTATGCTTGTTTTCTGAATACCAGATGCTTAATAGTATTATTAGTTCTTAATTGTATTGGGAAGTACATGCCTTTTATAAACCTGTTCCATATTTTAGTAATTAATAATCATTTTATCTTTAGGGATTCCTCGTATAGATAAAGTGGAGATTGAAGGGAGGGGTTTTCACACAAACTTATATGCTGTTCGAGGCATTTATAGTGGAGGAAAGGAGGGCAAAAGTAGAATACAATGGCTTAGATCAATGGTTGGTAGTCCTGATCTGATTTCCATACCAGGTATGTTAAATTACATTTTTAATTGTTGTTTTACATGTCAGAAATTGATATCCCTACCACTGCACTGTGAAATAAAAGCCTCCTTAACTTGATTATGTTTGCTGACAAATATTCTTTTTTGTCCTTTCATTTTCATTAATGTGGTAACTGCATATTTCATATGAAAAGGCAATGACAGCAGTATAGTTAGCAATGGTTTCCATTGTTGTAAATTGACATTGTTTGAACTTTGAATTATGAAGACTGGAAACAACTCAAGTTATTTTCTATAAAAATTTCAAAATGCTTATTTTGTTAATCTTCTGTTTACAATAAAAAGGATGCAATTGTGCAAATATAATTTCTGAAGGAGTATTCGTTGATATCATGAATCAAATTTGGCAAATGAAGATTGTGGCAAATGAAGATATAAGGCAATTCTTTCATCTTAAGATAGGAAACAACCCTTACACAAGTACGAACAATTCAATTTTTAAAGGGGCAAAAGCAATCTTCTCCTTTTAGAACCATCTACCGAATAACAATCAACCAATTTAAGAATTACTGTGCCTATAAGATCAGTAGGAAAATATTCTTCCTACAATTTAACTCTACTGTCATCAACTAAATAGAAACCCATGAATTCAAGCCAAAAATGTGACCATATCAAGAGAATACCATTCTCTTCAACAGCCATAGCACCTCGTAAAACACTCGCAAAGATAAATCACAAATGCAATCACACATTTGAGAGATGGGCATACATGTGCCTGGTTGATAAAAGGAATTGGAGAATCTGATAGTAGATATGAAATTCTGCATAAGATTAATATTAAAAATGAAACTTCAACAAAAATTGTCATTGTATTATTTTCAAAACTATCAGAAACTATAATTTTTAATGCGTGACATTTAGAAATTCACATGGAGTCCCACAATCTTCAACTCAACAGTGAATTTCTAAATGTCATGCCTTGAAAATTATAGTTTCTGATAGTTTTGAAAATAATACAATGACAATTTTTGTTGAAGTTTCATTTTTAATATTAATCTTATGCAGAATTTCATATCTACTATCAGATTCTCCAATTCCTTTTATCAACCAGGCACATGTATGCCCATCTCTCAAATATGTGATTGGATTTGTGATTTATCTTTGTGGGTGTTTTATGAGGTATTATGGCTGTTGAAGGGAATGTTATTCTCTTATATGGTCACATTTTGGGCTTGAATTCATGGGTTTCTATTTAGTTGATGACAGTAGAGTTAAATTGTAGGAAGAATATTTTCCTACTGATCTTATAGGCACAGTAATTCTTAAATTGGTTGATGGTTATTCGGTAGATGGTTCTAAAAGGAGAAGATTGCTTTTGCCCCTTTAAAAATTGAATTGTTCGTACTTGTGTAGGGGTTGTTTCCTATCTTAAGATGAAAGAATTGCCTTATATCCTATGGGGTTTATATATTAATAATTAGCTTTTGGCGTGCCTAGCATATGTAAACAGCTTATGATTAGTCAAAATCAAACGTTCAGCGTTTCTTTAGACTTTGGGGGAATAATCTTCATTAGCACTTTTGAAATCTTGAATAGCAAACCTGATCTTCCAAGCTTTTATCCTATAAATAAAATGCGAAGAGTTAATGTTAGTACATTTATTTTGAATTTCAACAGGTTGCTTAATTAAAGAGACTGCTCTATGATCCTTCTTTTCTATCTTTTTTCAATATTTGATTCCAAAAAGGTGAATTGGCATTGCAGGAGAGACAGGAAGGATGTATGAAGCTAATGTTGATGATGTGGGATACAGGTTGGTGGCTATTTATACTCCTGTTAGAGAGGATGGTGTTGAAGGACAGCCTGTATCTGCATCCACAGAGCCAATTGCTGTTGGTAAGAAAAATCAATTATCCTACTTGTTTGTACCATTTCTTCTGTTGTTCAATAGCTTATTAATTATTTTTCACATAAAATTCTTCGTGGTGCTTCACTAGAGCAACTGGATGTGAACCTTTTTCTTGTCATGTGAATAATTTCCCCGATTCTTGCATTACCAATGACCTCCACCTTATAGTACCATCCACATGCATCTATGCATTTGTGAAACCGATATTTGCAGCTTTTAGTTTTTAAAAATTCTAATCAAAGAAAAATTAAAGAAAAAAAAAAACAGGCAAGGTTGTCTATATTTGTATTTGTTCACACTTTGTATGACTTTTATAAGCAATGGAATTGAAGATAAAATGAATACTTCTGCTTTCAAGGGCTTTCCTTGTATTTCTGTACGTATCATAGATATTTCTCTCTTAGGCATAAAATAACATTAAATAATTTTAGTTTGGGTTTTTCTAACAAATGCCCTTAGGGTACTGGTTATTAAGCAATTATTAGAGTTTTTTATTTTTTTCATTGTCATGGGATTTTATTCACCTGATAAGATTTTATTGTAAACAACTCACATTTAATTATAATTCACTTTCCATCGTAATAAAATCTTATCATGGTGATTAAATCTATAAAATGCTAGCAGTCAAAACAGTTTAACCACTCTGCAACCGTTGTCCTAAGGACATTCATTAGAGATATCCTTTTAGTTTACATGTTGTTTTCCTACGATATTAAACGCCAGATCTAAACATATGAGCAGATTATTTGAAAATCCTACAATATTTTTTATTCTTATTGGTATGATAATGGAAAAAAAAGAAAATGCTGGAATGAGGATAAAGTATATGGAAAAAGAGATGAAACTTGCACGTTGAGTCCACATGTGACCAAACAATGTTTTATCGGAGTTACCTTGATTTTTCTGAGGACCAATTAAAGCTGTATGTTTCATACTTTGTAACTATGTTAGCTTCTCTACTTTGGTTTCCCTTCTCTCATTTTTGCTGATGGGTATAATCTCTTAAGTTCAACTTTTGTTTATTTTGGCATGATTAACTTGCAGAGCCTGATGTTCTTAAAGAAGTGAAGCAGAAGCTTGAACTTGGATCTGTGAAGTTTGAGGTGTGTATGCTTTGATTACTATCTTGAGTTATATTTATTTTTATCTTTTTCTGTTTATCGTTCTTTTTTTTTTTTCTAAAAAAAAAGTTCTTGTGAGGTTATAGGAACAAAGACAAACGAGCATGTGGATGTCCTAACTATTATTTCATTTTTGTTAAAAAGGCCTATGATTCATTCTAGGATTTTCCGATCTTTTTATTCTTATATTTGTGTGCATGTATCTTTGTTTATTCTATCATTATTTTGCTTATTTAGTGCTACTTTACAAGGAATGATATTTTGCATGATGAAAAAGGAAGGAAGGAAAAGCTGGGAAATCTAGATTTAGGATGTTATGTTGATCACTCCAAGCTATGCTTTAATAGAACTATAAAAGATGTTAGTTGATATAATATGGGATTCAAATCCTGACTGCCCCTATCCACTGTAAAAATTTTCCAACTACCAAAAAAAAAAAATTCATTCACTTTGTTAGGATGTCTCAGGAAGGGATGGAAAAGGAAAATATCAGGGGATACTCATCCTTTGTTTGGGAATTTAATGAGGTTGGAAAAGAAATGATAACGAGTGATCAGTTATCCCTTCAAACACTACGCGGTTTTCCCTTCAAAAAGGATATGGACTTACTAGTTATTCCTTCAATTTCCACTTTGTTTTCCCTTTAAAAATGAGTAAATAAAAGTTATCCCTCCCTCTAACATTAAAAATATTTTTCAAATATCACTATTTTACCTCAATGCTTAAAATCCTTTACTATCCCTTACAACTTCCAAACACGAGAAATTGCTTAGCCTCACATTTCTTTTCCTTTCCTTTATTAGCTAACAAAAACCTCTGAAACATAGTGGGGAAAAATCAATTTTCTTTTCTATTTCAGTACTTCTCTCCCTCTATCGTATGAGAAATTTTTTTTTTTTTTTTTTTATAAATTGTTTCATGCTTTTAACCAAGTCTTTGTAAACAGGCATTATGTGACAAGGACCGTTCTCCCAAAAAGGTTGCCTCTCTCTCTCTCTCTATACATTTGCAATTTTATATGTTTAATTTTTGGAATATTAATAAAATGAAATAGCTTATTGTTATCATTTAATATACAGGTTCCGGGAGAGGGGAGTCTTGAGAGAAGAATTCTTGAAGTTAATAGGAAAAGAGTCAAGGTAGTAAAGCCGGGCTCCAAGACTTCTTTTCCTACCACTGAAATTCGTGGAAGTTATGCTCCTCCCTTTCATGTAAGTTCCTGGCTGAACTTCAGACACTTTTATTTAATCCTGGAAGTTTTCCTGGTTCACTAAATTTGTTTCTGGTAACCATGCAAGAAGTTCTTCACAATCTTGGGGATTGTAGCATCATGCTTTTATTTTGCTTTCCCCATGCTCTCAACAGTACATAAAATCTGATAGTCAATATTGTGCCAGGTTGAACTTTTCCGGAACGACCAACATCGGCTTAGGATTGTAGTGGACAGTGAAAATGAAGTAGATCTAATGGTCCATTCCAGGCATATGCGAGATGTTATTGTCCTTGTGATCCGAGGCCTTGCTCAACGATTCAATAGTACATCTCTCAATTCTCTCCTCAAAATAGAGACATAGCTTTGGCCATGTAATGTAAAGTGATTTCATTAGCAAAATATATTCATTTGTAGGTTTAGTTCAACTAATCAACACTTTCTACCACATTTAACTTCTTATTTTTACTTTTCTCGTGATTTTTGGTGTTGTGATGTTCATTGTTTTGTGTGTAAGCTGTGCTGTGCTGGAAAGTTTCGACGTGCCAAAAAATCTGTATATTATTATATCAATGAAGATTCTGAGAAATGTTTGGCTTCTTTGACTCTAATGTTTCCTAGATTCTTGTAATTTGGAACATCTTCTCGGCGATTTCCCTACAATAATGTTCCTTCTCTGTGAATCTCTCAAAACTTAATTGTTCCATTTCTTTTCTTTACAATTCCAATGGCTTCTTCTTTCACTTGTAGAGGCATCATTTCTACTTTGCTCACCTCATCTTATCATGATCCTAACAACCCATTTATGATAAGAGAGCAGTATTAAAGAAGTTTCATTTGCATATGATGATGACAATTTTAAATGAGTTGTGTTCAACTCCTTATAGCATTTCAGGTGGTCCTAGCAATTGGACTTTGGTTGGTTGGATTACTTTGTTTGGTCTCTACGAAATGCTGGAGAAAACGGAAAGAAAATTTTTATTTTTAAATTATATTTCAGGTGGGGCTCGTATTTATAATTAAAAGATATTTTCTTAATTCAATATTTAATTCCACATTAAGCATTAATGGATGGCGTTAGAGAAAAAGATGAACTTTGTTAATGGCAGAAGATCACGGGATTCTTTTTGTCGTAAATCAAACTACAGTACTCTAGTTGAAAAAAAACTCAAACCACAAGGTTATTTGTCATAATTTCCTAAGAAACATTATGCTCATAATATAACACTTGAGCATATTACCAAAGCGAATAAATGCTTATAGTGTAGATTATTAGAAGACTTCAAACATTAACCTTTATGAATATTCTTGAATTGTTTCTGCTCAAACATTATATTACAGTAATCATTTTTATTAAACAAACAACAATTGCAGGAGACAGCATTGATTTCTAGCGAACCCTGCACATATTATTTGGTCTATGCAGACCTTGAAACAAGCCAAAAGCAGGATTAATGGTGGTAAAATGTCCATCTAATGCTAAATTATGACCACTCATGTACTTTGACTTATCAATGGCTAAATAAATGGCTGCTTCTGCTACACTTCCTGTGTGAGTTTAACCCTTTAAGATTTGAATATAAGCCACTACTCCTTCCATCCTCTTCTATCACAACTCGATTCCACGGACTAGATCGGCACTAGGACCTAGGCCAGTATAAAGCCTCTGAGACCCATAGTAAGCCTCATTATTCCCAAAGCCATAACCAGGACTAAAATCAAGGCCCAACATGTGAACAAAAATAAAATAAAATGTTGTAAATTTATTTTGGGCCAATTCAATCCGATTTTTATCAGGAAATTAAAATAGGGGGAGCCAAGCTCAATCCTGATACTCATCATGTACAAACTATTTAATATAATAAATTTCTTCATTACTTAATACAATATATACACAAACCAATGTCGCAACGAAGCTCTAGTTATTAAATAAATAAATAAATAGACACAGTAAACTATTGAACTAAGAAGCACAACCTGTGGAGGAAAATGCAGGTTAGACTCGAAGAAATAAACTTTCTCCTCCTGCAACTTGGGAAAAATATTTGAACAGAAATGAACGTTTGACTCAGAGAGTTTAGATATTGATTATAAGTGCAATTTCTATAACTATCTAAAACTAGTACAATCATACCATGAAATGCACATCCATCACATATAACAAGAATTCATCCAATATTCGCACAAGAAGTTAATTTGGTGTTACTCACACTCCCAGTGTATTACATCAATACATATATAGGAGTTGATCCCCTACACAGCTCTCTTAATACAATACATGCCAGCGAGGTCAACTCAAGCTGGACTTTCACTTAATAATCCAAGTGCGGGGGTCAGCGAGATTAACTTAAAGTCGTACTCACCCCGACTTATCCATATATAAGGATTGGGTTCTAGTGAGTCAAGCTCCAGCCGTAACTACCGTCCTACCCATATCCATATCCGCACCAAACTAACACCAACACACAAAGAGAGCTCTAAATTATCCTTAGGGCTGTAATCACAAATAAATAATAATAATAATAATAATTAAATATACAACATCCAAAATTTTCCTAATATATTAACTATTTATGTGCATAATTAATTATTTATAGAATGCATAAGCATGTTAAATATATAATTAATATTGAAATTACAAAAATAATCAATATTCAACTCACAGACTAAATATATAATTAATATTGAAATTACAGCTGGTCAAGCTAGAAGAAGAAGAAAGGCTAATCGGCATCGATTACCTAGACAGGCACATTGACCTCTATCAAATTTACTGACAGAATTAATTAATTAATTTAATCAAAGAAACATGAATAATTTTCTAAGGTATTGTCGAAATTTCGGCAGAGTCTTTCCTATAACTGGGCTTAACCCCCATACAAGAAAACACAATATCAACAACACACAGGGCCTCAGGTTCACAATAATAATTATAATGCCTATCCGAAGCCTACAAGGATCCTAATCTAGGTCCAATCCTTCAAACTCCAGCTCAGGTCTCTAACTCCTCTGCAGTCCAAATATTTATTTTTAACACTTCAAAAATATGAAAATATTTCTAAAGGTCCTCCACATTGTTCATGTATTAATTAAAATCATTTTACTAAATATTTCTAAGCTAGGAATATTTTAAAGATTTAACCAGCTAACTTAATCAAAGAATAAACTATACAATTTGAGTTAGGGACTACCTTTATAAAATTCTGCTACCTAGAACGCATTCAAAATGTATGAAAATAGTGAAAAAGACTGTAAACACGACCCTTTTCTGGGATAGTCTGCTGGACACCTGCATCGAGCCAAAACTCGCCCAAGTGTCGTGAGCTATCGTTGATCCGATTGCACCTAAACGAATCCCATAAATTATTAATAATTATCATATAACTATATTTAATTTACAGGCATCGAAAAAGGTCAAAAATATCACTAAGCGATTTGGACCGTTTGATCATCGCCTTTTTCAAACGGTGTCCAATCGGAGCAGGGTTAGTCTCATCTTGAAAGCTCTGAGTTCAACGGTGATCTAAGATTTCTGATCCAATGGTCAGATTGGTAAGAATCTATTCAGAAAGTAGCAAAGGCTATGTTTTCTCTCTCTTGGTTTTGCATGAATTTGGTGGTTGCCGGTGGTGAGGCTGGTTGAAAAAGCTTCCCCAAGTGGAGGGGAATCAATTGGAACTGATGGTGTCACCGAGCACTAGTCGGAACGGCCAGATTTTGGTTGGAGAAATACTCTCTCTCCTCTCTCTCTTCTCTCTCTCTCTACCGCCTGTTGTCGTGAGCCACGGTTGTCTAGTGGTCAATCGGGTGTGGAGGAATCCGCCAGTGCCTCGCCTGTGCTACTGCTGGTTAGTCAGAAGGGAAAACGAGAGAGGGAAAGTGAGGGAGAGAGAAAAGGAGGGGGTTTTGTGCATTCTTTAGTTTTTTTTTTTTTAACTTTTAATTACACTTTCAATTTTTGAACTTTTTGGGTATATTCAAATAAGTCCAAAATTCTCTTCAATTGGGTCCCAAAATACAAATATGTGTATAATTAACTAATAAAGAAAATAAAATAATGATAACAACAACAACAACAACAACAACAACAACAACAACAATAATAATAATAATAATAATAATAATACTAATAATAATCAAATTAATAACAATTAATCAAATCTTAAAATCAAGGTTAACAATAATGCAATAATATATTTTGTTAATTGATTTAATATTAATTTTTAAAACTAATCATTTCAATTGAAATTGGATTATTAAATAATTTTACAAAATATGTTTAGAAATAACATTAAAAATATATAAATAAAAGTTTTATAAAAATTATAAATTAGTTAAATAATATTAAAATAATATTTAGATACTACATAAAAATATAAAATTTATATTTTAAAAATCCAGTTATTACATCTTCCATCTTGAAGAAGTTCATTGCCAATGGTGTTTCAATGAAGTAAGGTGACAAGCAATTCACTCGAATTCCAAACTGCCCAAGCTCCGTTGTTGCATTCTTCGCTAGACCCATAATAGCATGCTTTGTGTTGGTGTATGCGTGAGATGCAACACCTCCAACACTAGAACATACGCTGCCCAATGTAATTATACTTCCTTGGTGAGCAAGAATCATCGATCGAGCAGCATGTTTAGTTCTTAGGAAAACCCCTATCAATTTGACCTTCACCACTCACTCAAAATCGGCCAATTCATTGTCGACGATGTTGGGTTTGTTTGGATCGCCGACGGCTGCATTGTTCACCATTATGTCGAGCTTTCTAGAGGTGGAGATTTTCGTGTCTACTACCTTTTCAACGTTAGATTCTATGGTTACATCATAGTGCACAAACACGGCTTTATCAGCTCCAAGGTCTTCAGAAACTGACCTGCCCAAGTCATCTTGGATGTCAGCGATTATCACTTTGGCCCCATGTTTGCAAAAGTTGTAAAATAATTCTTAATAGATCATAACAATCACAAACATAATGTGAATCATAAACGTAAGATTCAACCATCACCCTAATAATGGATCTTGAACAAATAAATTCTCACAGATCTAGAAAGCGTAACTGATGCGAAGTTTAATCAATTGGGGAGCTCAGCTCACCCTCCACATACTCAAATGTCACAAAAATAAATGTGAGCTCAGCTCCCTCATCCAGTCCAACATACATGCATATAATAAGTTTACAGGTCCAACATGGTAATTATATTACAGACCCAAATCAAATAAATATTTCTAACACATGCGGAAATTATAGGAGTTAATAGAATTATACAAATATTAATAAACGACCTGCGAAGAAGAAAAGCAGGTTAACCACAACAAATATCCTCCTGTAGCCTGAAAAAATAATGAACAGGAGTGAGCGTTCAACTCAGAGAGTAAAATATCAATTTTAACCATAATCTCTATAGCTATTTAAAACTAATGCACCCTGTGAAGTGAAATATAACACCATCATAAATTTCATATAAATCACATCAAAAAGGTAATTTGGGGCACTCACACACCCGATAAGGTCAAACAATATATATATGGGAGCTGATCCCCTATACAGCCCTCTTAATCCAACCAGTGCTAGCGAAGAACTCAAGCCGGACTTTTGCTTAACAAACCAAATCGGGGTCCCAGCGAAGAACTCAAGTCGTGTCTACCCCGAAGGACTGGGTCCCATCGAAGATCTCAAGTCGTGTCTACCCGTCCTGTCCATAGCAAACACCATACCACACGCACGCCAACTCACGCACACTGCTCCAAATTACCACAACAATATCCATGGCACTTTAACAATTATGAATGCAACATAAAACATGCCTAGTGTTTAACTACATAGATACATATTTATAAGTGATGCATGGGTATGCTTGAACATATAATAATATCGAAATTACAATTAAAATTAATATTTTACTCATAGACTCAACCGAAGTCACTGTGGCGACTGGGTGGAGGAGGAAGGCTGTCCCGGCTCACCTGACAATTTTATTACAATTATTTAATATAACTGACTCAATACAAACCAAGAAAAAGCACAAAGATGTCCTAAGTAGTGTCAAAAATCTGGCAGAGTCTCCCCTATACCTAGGACCTACCCAACCTGCAAAAAGGCTTAAAACACACTTCTATATCCACAAACCATATATCCACAACTCAATCACATCACACAGCCCCTCCTGGGCCCATCCAAACAGTCATCAATTTCAATATGTAAAATTACAGTTTAGTCCTTATAATTGACTCTTTTTGCAAAAACTACCCAAATAAGCTCTAAAAATTCTAAAACTTTGCCCCGCAGTCCTTAGCAATATTTCTATGCTAATGCAAAAAGAATCATAATTTTCTGACCTACCACGAATATTTTATGGATTTTTAATCCCATTCAAGCACTAGAGAATTAAGAAAAAGTAAGGTTCGGGTTTACCTATGCCGATTCTGATCTCGAGAACACGCTCGGGACGTCTGACAACGGTGGGGTAGCCAAAATCTCGACCCAATTCTGAGACTTTTTCGGTAGCCTGTCTGTCTGGCCGAAAATTCACAGACCTGGGCAACCGTCGAATTTTCGTGAATTGAAGGTACCTACACGAAGCCCACAACACGGGGGTTAGTATATAATTTTTATGAAATTTTCTAAGCTCATTTAATGCTCGAAAAACACTACAAAGTTTCATGGGACCCATCGAAAAACGGTATCAGAAAATTTCAAAATTTATATTGCCGCGAAGCTCTCGACGAATGGAGCACTCTGGTGCTCTCGGTTTTTTCATGGGGTTCACGATTTGCGAGAAATCTAGCCCAAAATTTGAAATGGGCTAAAACTTCCCAAACAAAAATTGGACAAACCGCTTGATGGATTTTGGTGTTCTTGATGTCTATGGAAAGCTCTCGAAGTGTAGATGGTGTTTGACACAAGACTCGGCCCAATTGGTGGCCGGATCGGTCGAATTCTGGCGTCAGGGGTTTTCGGGCATGCTGCGCGTCAGGGGTCTTCGAGCGCGCTTTCCTGGCGTTCCAGGCGACGACCGGAGAGGAGGGAAGGGCGAGGCGGCGCGCCGGCGAGCTAGGGAGGCTGGGGCGGTGGCTGGCCGGCGTGGGGAGGAGGGAGGAGAGAGAAAATGGGAGAGAGAGGAAGAAGGGTCGGGACGCGCGGGGAAGAGAAGAAAAGAAGGAGGGAGGCCGGTCCGATTCGACCGGTCCGATCCGGTCCGGTTCGATTTGGCCGGTTCGATTCAGGATACAAAATTTTAAATTTTTACTTTGCCTTGGGACAGAAAACGTGGCCCAAAAATTCTAAAAAAATTCTAGAAAACTCAGAAAAATTCGTAGAGTCCAAATATATTTTTAGTTTTGCCACGTGGTCTTTAAATTAATTTTTAAAAATCATCAAAGTTTTATATTTTCGGAGAATCAAACCCGATTTCTAAAATCTGAAAAAATTTCAAATAATTTCCTAAAATTTAAATAAAATAAAATATTAATATTACTCACAAAATAATAAATTTAAAAATTTGGGGTGTTACATTCTTCCCCCCTTACAGAAAATTCGTTCTCGAATTTTACACAAGGCAGAATAAAGTACAAAATTATACATTGAATAGATAATGGTACTTGCTACACATGTCCCGCTCTGACTCCCAGGTGCACTCTTCCACTGACTGACTCCTCCACAAAACCTTAACCATAGGGATCTGTTTTGATCTTAGCTGCCTCACTTGGTAGTCCACTATGGCTACAGGTTGCTCTTCAAACGTCAGGTTTTCTTTCAGCTCTATTACATCCGGCTATAGCACATGAGAAGGATCAGGAATGTATTTCCTGAGCATGGAGATGTGACATACAGGATGAACATGAGAAAAGTTGGGTGGTAACTCCAACCGATAGGCAACTACTCCAACTCTATCAGTAACCTCAAAAGGTCAAATATACCGATGTGCCAACTTGCCCTTCTTTCCAAATCTCATGACTCCCTTCATCGGAGAAATCTTCAGGAATACGTAGTCGCCTACTGCAAACTCTACATCCCTTTGTTTGGGATCTGCATAACTCTTCTGCCTGCTGAAAGCTATTTTCAATCGTTCCCTAATTAAAGGAACTATCTCTGAAGTGTACTGCACTAGGTCTACATCATGTACCTTTACTTCTCCCATCTCCGTCTAACACAGAGGAGACCTACACTTTCTGCCATATAGTGCCTCATAGGGTGCCATCCCTATGCTGGAATGATAACTGTTGTTATAGGCAAACTCCACCAAAGGTAGCTGATCATCCCATTGACCTCCAAAATCCAAACACACATGTGGAGTATGTCTTCCAGTGTTTGGATTGTCCTTTTGGATTGTCCGTCTGTCTGAGGGTGGAAAGCGGTACTAAAGTTCAACTGCATGCCAAGTGCCTCCTGCAACTTTCTCTAAAATCGAGAAGTGAACTGGGGCCTTCTGTCAAATATTATGGAAGCAGGAACTCCATGCAATCTGACGATTTCTCGAATATAGAGTCGGGCATACTGTGCAACAGAATATGTGATCTTCACAGGCAAGAAATGAGCTGATTTAGTTAAGTGGTCTACAATTACCCATATCGAATCATATCCTCGCGTGGTACGAGGCAACCCAGTCACAAAATCCATAGTAATCATCTCCCACTTCCATTCTAGGATAGGGAGCTCTTGCAGCTTCCCTGATGGCCTCTGGTGTTCAAACTTCACCTTCTGACAAGTCAAGCACTTGGACATGAAGTCTGCCATGTCTCTCTTCATGCCATTCCACCAATAGCTATCTTTCACATCATGGTACATCTTGGTGGAGCCTGGGTGGACATTATATAGTGTATAGTGTGCCTCTCGCATGATTTCATTTCTGAGATTGTCCACGTCGGGCACACATATCCTAGAACCTTGCATAAGGGCACCATCAATGGCAAATCCAAACTCACCACCTTCACCTTGCTGTATTCTTTCTATGATCTTCATCAGTTGTTGGTCTCTGTACTGAAAAATGAGCCAGCAATACCCCTTCATCTGAAAGATCTAAGATTAGACATTGATCCATCAACTCATGTACTTCCTAAATCAACGGTCTCTTCTCCGCTGATATGTGCGCCAAGCTGCTAGAAAATTTTCTGCTCAAAGCATCTGCTACTTCATTGGCCTTCCCAGGGTGGTATTGGATGGTGCAATCATAGTCCTTCAGAAGCTCCATCCATCTCCTCTGTCTCAAGTTTAAATCCCTCCGTTGGAAGATGTACTTCAAACTCTTGTGATCGGTGTATATCTCGCACACTTTACCATACAGGTAGTGTCTCCAGATCTTTAGTGCAAACACCACAGCCGCCATTTCCAAATCATGGGTGGGGTAGTTCTGCTCATGCCTCTTTAGCTGTCTTGAAGCATAAGCCACTACTTTTCCATTCTGCATCAAAACACACCCTAAGCCAACTCAGGAGGCGTCACAATACACGGTATATCCTTCACCACTCATCGGTAGTGTCAACACAGAGGCGGTGGTTAGACACTCCTTAAGCTTCTGGAAACTCTCCTCACAATCATCTATCCAAATGAATGGAACATTCTTCTGAGTTAACTTAGTTAAGGGAGTTGCTATCCTAGAAAAATCCTGCATGAAACGCCTATAGTAGCCAGCTAGGCCCAGAAAACTTCGCACCTCAGTGACGGTTGTAAGCCTAAGCCAATCAGTTACAGCCTCAATTTTCTTGGGATCCACTTGAATGCCTTTACTAGAAACCACGTGTCCCAAGAATGAGATGCTTTATAGCCAAAATTCATATTTTAAAAATTTGGCATATAGCTGGTGCTCCCTCAAAGACTGCAACACCATCCTCAAGTGCCACACGTGTTCTTCCTCGGTCCGAGAGTATACCAAAATGTCATTTATGAATACGATGACAAAACAGTCCAAGAATGGCCTGAACACCCTGTTCATCAAGTCCATGAAAGCTGCTAGTGCATTAGTGAGTCCAAAAAAATCACTAAGAACTCATAATGACCATATCTTGTCCTGAATGCTGTCTTGAACACATCCTCATTCCTGATTCTCAACTGATGGTAGCCTAATCGCAGGTCTATCTTGGAAAAGAATCTAGCCCCTTGGAGCTGATCAAACAGATCATCGATCCGAGGAAGTGGATACTTGTTCTTCACAGTCACCTTATTCAGCTGTCTATAGTCAATACACAACCTCAAGGATTCATCTTTCTTTCTCACAAATAGAACAGGAGCACCCCAGGGTGAAGTGCTCGGACGTATGAAACCCTTGTCCAAAAGCTCCTGTAGTTGCTCCTTTAACTCTTTCAATTCTGCTGGTGCCATCCTGTAAGGCGGCATTGATATGGGATTTGTACCCGGCATAACATCAATGCAGAACTCTATTTCCCTTCCTGGTGGCAACCTTGGAAGCTCATCAGGAAAGACATCCATGAATTCTCTGACAACAGGAACATTTTTCATATTGACACCTTCTATAGATGTATCTCTCACCAATGCTAAATACCCTTGGCATCCACGCCTCAACATTTTTCTAACACTAATTGCTGACACCAAATTATATGGAGCCATGCTCTTGTCACCATCAAAGCTAAATTCTTCCACACCAGGTATGTGGAAATACACCTTTTTATTCCTGCAGTCTAAAGTGGCATAATGAGTTGCCAACCAATCCACTCCCAAAATTACATCGAAATCCATTACTGATAAAGGAACCAAGTCTGCTGGGAGGATTCTTCCATCCACTACTACTGGGCTACCCGGAAAAACCATGTCTACATCTATGTTGTCACTAAGTGGGGTAGCTACAGACAAAGGGCATTCTAAAGTTGTAGAGTTCCTACCCAATCTCATGACAAACACTGGGGAGACAAATGAGTGCGTAGCACCCGGATCTATTAAAACATGAGCCTCATAGGAACAGACTAGAAGAATACCTACCACAATTGCATTGGAAGACTGAGCATCCTGGTGGGTCAGGGTGAAAACCCGAGCTTGACCCCTACCCTGGGTTGCAGAACCCTGATACTGACTCCTACCTCCTGATCTGCCTCCAAATCCACGTCCCCCTTGTCCTTGACCCTGTTGGCCACATCGAATCGATCACTGCCATGCCGAAGCACCGTGATAAAACTGACGAGGAACATTTGCAACAGAACCTTGTGACCCCATCTGTGGCTCCCTGAACACGGGGCATTCCCTAGCAAAGTGACCCAGTTGGCCACACCTGAAACATACTCCTGAACCCATTAGACAAGGTCCTGAATGTCCTCTTCCACACTGTGCACAAGGTGCAAGGAAGGATCTTGAACTGCACTTAATCTGCACTCGAATCAGGAACACCGCTGATCCGCACTGGTCTCAATCTCGAGATTTGTGTCTAAAACCACTCCTCTTGTACCTACTTCTTCCTCTGTAATTACTCTGGCCTCCGCTATCTGGAGCACCCATGTGGGGAACACCTAAAGAACCCTCTGCTCTATTTTTCTTTGCTCTTCCACTGTCATCTCTAGTGTAGCTAATCTCAATCTATCGGGCTCGATCAACTACTACATCAAAAGATCGACGACATCATGGCTGTGTTTTCATACCTCCGGCCCAAATTTCTTTAGGAATCTTTTCACCTTCATACTTTCAGTAGCCACTGCTGTAGGGGCATATCTGCTTAATTCTAGAAATTCTATAGCATATTCATCTACAGACCTGCCATTCTGTCTTAAGGCCTCAAAGGCCCACTGCTTTTGATCTCTGAAACTTTCTGGTACAAACCGGTTGATAAACAGTTCCACAAACTGGGTCCATGACAAACCTTCCATCCGAGGTAATATGTAGTCATTCATCCATTGTCTAGGCATAGGCCCTATGACATGCTGCACACACTCTATGAGTTTCCTATTAGTCAACTACAACTCCATCCCTGTCTGTTTGCAGGAATCCAAAAACTGATAGGCATCGTCTGACACATCATAAGTACCAGGCACCAATTTCTTAAAATTTATTATTTGTTTGTACGGTTCCCCTCTTGGTGCGGTGGACTGCTGCTGTTGGGGAGGGTGGACCATATACTGTGCCATCATATCGATGGTTCTCTGCAAACCAGCTAGAGTAGCTGCCATTGGGTCCATGGGACTCGGGGCCACAAAAGACTGTTCCTGAACTGGTGGTGGCTGCTCCTCTACTTGAGCAGCTCTAGGCCTCCTACCCCGCCTCCTCGGGGCAGGCGCCTCATCCTGTGCCGACACCTCGTCAGGCACATCTGGTTCTGGTGCAGTGGCAGCTCTCCTGCTTCTACGCATTTTCCTGAAATTCAATAGCATTAGCCCATAAAATTTCAAAATGACATATTACACAACTCTATAGACTCATATTTCACATAATTATATAAAGCAGAAACTAGAAGCAAAGATGACAATGCAAGACGAATGTGGACCCTATTTTCCTCATGTGACTCCTATTAGACTCTTCCTAACACTTTAGATAATTTTTCTCCATGAATCTGGAGCCTAAGCTCTGATACCACATTTGTTATGACCCAACCTATGGGTCGGACCGGCACTAGGACCTGGGCCAACCTAAAGCCCCCGAGGCCCGTAGTAAGCCTAACTATTCCTCGACTCAACTCTAAGCCCCATTTGAGCCCAATTTCAAGAATTCAACCGGACAGAGTCCGGCCATAAAATGGACCTTTCAACGGGGAGTTTTTGACTCGCTCGACCTGTAAACACAATATATAATCAATTGAGGAGCTCAGCTCACCCTCCACATACTCAAATGTCACAAAAATAAATGAGAGCTTAGCTCTCTCATCCAGTCCAACAAACATGCATATAATAAGTTTACAGGTCCAACATGGTAATTATATTACAGACCTAAATCAAATAAATATTTATAACACATACAAAAATTCTAGGAGTTAATAGAATTATATAAATATTAATAAACGACCTACGAAGAAGAAAAGCAGGTTAACCACAACAAATATCCTCCTGTAGCCTGGAAAAATAATGAATAGGAGTGAGCATTCAACTCAGAGAGTAAAATATCAATTTTAACCATAATCTCTATAGCTATTTAAAACTAATGCACCCTGTGAAGTGAAATGCAACACCGTCATAAATTTCATACAAATCACATCAAAAAGGTAATTTGGAGCACTCACACACCCGATAAGGTCAAACAATACATATATGGGAGCTGATCCCCTAAACAACCCTCTTAATCTAACCAGTGTTAGCGAAGAACTCAAGTCAGACTTCCACTTAATAAACCAAATCGGGGTCCCAGTGAAGAACTCAAGCCGTGTCTACCCCGAATGACCGGGTACCAGTGAAGATCTCAAGCCGTGTCTACCCGTCCTGTCCATAGCCAACACCATACCACACGCACGCCAACTCACGCACACTGCTCCAAATTACCACAATAACATCTAAGGCACTTTAACAATTATGAATGCAACATAAAACATGCCTAGTGTTTAACTACATAGATACATGTTTATAAGTGATGCATGGGCATGCTTGAACATATAATAATATCGAAATTACAATTAAAATTAATATTTTACTCACAGACTCAATCGAAGTCACTGTGGCTGCTGGGCGGAGGAGGAAGGCTGTCCCGGCTCACCTGACAATTTTATTACAATTATTTAATATAACTGACTCAATACAAACCAAGAAAAAGCACAAAGATGTCCTAAGTAGTGTCAAAAATCTGGCAGAGTCTCCCCTATACCTAGGACCTACCCAACCTGTAAAAAGGCTTAAAACACACTTCTATATCCACAAACCATATATCCACAACTCAATCACATTGCACAGCCCCTTCTGGGCCCATCCAAACAGTCATCAATTTCAATATGTAACATTACAGTTTAGTCCTTATAATTGACTCTTTTTGCAAAAACTATCCAAATAAGCTCTAAAAATTCTAAAACTTTGCCCTGCGGTCCTTAGCAATATTTCTATGCTAATGCAAAAAGAATCATAATTTTTTGAGCTACCACGAATATTTTATGGATTTTTAATCCCATTCAAGCACTAGAAAATTAAGAAAAAGTAAGGTTCGGGTTTACCTATGCCGATTCCGATCACGGAACGTGCTCAGGATGTCTGACAATGGTGGGGTAGCCAAAATCTCGATCCAATTCTGAGACTTTTTCGGTAGCCTGTCTGCCTGGCCGGAAATTCACAGACCTGGGCAACCGTCAAATTTCTGCCAATTGAAGGTACTTACACGAAGTCCACAACACAGGGGTTAGTATATAATTTTTACAGAATTTTCTAAGCTCATTTAATGTTCGGAAAAACACTACGAAGTTTCGTGGAACCCACCGAAAAACAGTGTCAAAAAATTTCTAAATTTATATTTCCGCGAAGCTCTCAACAAGTGGAGCTCTCTGGTACTCTCAATTTTTTCGTGGGGTTCACGGTTTGGGAGAAATATAGCCCAAAAGTCAAAATGGGCTAAAACTTTTCGGACAAAAATTGGACAAACCGCTCGATGGATTTTAGTGTTCTTGGTGTCTATGGAAAGCTCTCGAGGTGTAGATGGTGTTTGACACAAGACCCGGCCCAATTGGTGGCCGGATCGGTCGGATTCTGGCCGGGAAGCTGAAGCAGCGCACTGCGCGTTGGGGGTCTTCGCGCACGCTTTCTAGGCGTTCCAGGCGGCGGTTGGCAAGGAGGGAAGGGCGAGGCTGGGCGCCAGCGAGCTAGGGAGGCTGGGGTGATGGCTGGCCGGCATGGGGAAGAGGGAGGGGAGAGAAAAAAGGAGAGAGAGGAAGAAGGGTCGGGACGCGAGGGGAACAGAAGAAAAGAAGGAGGGAGGCCAGTCCGATTCGACCGGTCCGATTCGGTTCTGTTCGATTCAGTCAGTTTGATTCAGGATACAAAATTTTAAATTTTTACTCTACCTTGTGACGGAAAACGAGGCCCAAAAATTCTAAAAAACTCAGAAAAATTCATAGAGTCCAAATATATTTTTAGTTTTGCCATGTGGTCTTTAAATTAATTTTTAAAAATATCAAAGTTTTATATTTTCGGGGAATCAAACCTGATTTCTAAAATCCGAAAAATTTTAAATAATTTCCTAAAATTTAAATAAAATAAAATATTAATATTACTCACAAAATAATAAATTTAAAAATTTGGGGTGTTATATTCAGAAAACAAAAATTACTAAATCAATTTAGTCGAATATAAATTTTACTAAGAAACTCAAACTAATATCGAGGTAATGCTTTATATTAATGTTATTATATTAATATTTTAATTGCTTCGCAATTGCAGTGATATTTATCTTTTAAATGAAGTAGAAGTGTTTATTTCATTTATTTCTTTAAAAAATGTAAAGATTATTTAAAATTTTTTATTTTAAATGATTATAGATTTTATATTGTAGCTAATAGTGAAATTTCATGCTACTTTGTTTTATGATAAATTCAAAATTGTAAATTTTAGATAAAAGAAGGAAGATTGCAAAATTTGAAATAATGTGTAACACTCCTATGTTCAGTAGTTCCGTACATTCCACTATTCCCTTGACCAGTGTCTGCCCGGACAGTTGGGATGTGTAAAACCATATTTAAGTTACCTAGAAAAGTCATGAACAAAAATTAATAGCAATTACATGAAGATTAAATGTAAATGAAGAAAACAAGGCATAATGGGTTAAATGAGCCGAAGCCACAGCGAAGGGTGACCGAATTGGAAAGTGACTACGAGCTCAGTCACTGCCTTATTTTTGAGTGGGACCCCATGACACCCCAGGCCTAAGGATTATTGCGAAGTTAATGATATTGTGAAAACCATAGAAAAGAATAGAGAACCAGCTCAAATAATTGAATCAGGGTTCAGGAAGTAACTTAGTGCTATTGGAAAAACGGATCAGACCGGTAAGGGGCAAAATGGTCAATTCACCCTTAGAGGTGACTTTTGGCCTAAATGTCCATTAAAATGTAGGAAATTAAAATTATGAAAGATTGATTAAAAGTGAAGAGGTGTGTGAAAGAAAAAGAAAAAGAAAAGGAAAATTGCAAATTTAAAAAGATTTATAACATCATCCATGATGCAAGCATGACACAATAAAGAATTTTAATTTAATTTAATTATTTTGAGATAAGTATAAAAGGAAAGAAATTAAATAAAAAAAAAATTAGTCTTCTTCTCTACCCCTTTGCCATCCTCTCTCTCTCTCTCTCTTCTCTCTCTCATGTTCCACCATTTTTGGACTTAGAAAGCTTGAATTTCCCTAGTTTCTTCCCATAAATTTCCTAAACCTCAATATAAAATCTCACCCTTAGACTTAGATATATCACTTGGGAGCAAAAAAGAAGAAGGAAATTAAAGATTGGAGAAGTGGAAAATTTGCTTAAATAAGGTAAGCCAACACTCTCACCATGTTCATAATCTATGTATGAAATATAGTTGAAATTGATGAAATTATGTAAAGAACCATGAAAATCATGCATGTTAGGGAACCTAGGAAATTCGGCCAACATGAGGGAATTAGGGTTTGATGGAATTGAATGAAATTGAATATGTAATTGAGCCTAGAAGCATCATTTTCTTGGGTTGTATGTTTTGAATGACTTAAATTGTATGAATTGAAAGAGATGGAGAGGATGTCAAATTAGGGTTTATCAAAATTGGGGATTTTGGTAATTAATGACCAATTGACATTATTGATGCTTAAATTGGCCAATTGGTGTGCTTATAAGTGCATGTGAATGCATGGAATTGAAATGGGATTGAATGAGGTAATGCCCAAATCTGGATAGCTTGACCCTTGCTCACTCACATGGCTATAACTGAAATTCTGTTGCTCCAATTGGTGTGAGGCCAATTGGAGATGAAAATTAAGACCCAAAGCAACAATTTTCATGTAGAAACCTTGCCCTAAAACTGACCACAAGTTGGTGTAAAATTAGGTTGAATCCGGATTAGGTACCCTGCCACTGAACAAAATTGATCATATGAATAGTACTTGTTCAAATAGTCATAACTTGGTGTAAAAAGGTCCAAATGACCTGATTTTTATACCAATGGAAAGCTTAGACATAGTAGAATAACTTTTATGAGGAACACAAACTCAAATTCTGACCATAACCTAGTCAAATTGCCAACTAAAATTGGCTCACCAAATCTGCCAGAACCCTAATGTGCCCAAAATTTATGGGTTTTGACCAATCCGGCCAGCCTTAGTAAAAGTGGCATAACTTGAGCTACAAAACTCCAAATGGAGTGATTCAAAAAGACAATTAAAGCTAAGACATTAAGGAACAATTTTAGTGCAGAAAGTTTAGCCAAATTTTCACTGTAAATAGGTCCAGTGGAACAGTAAACCTAAGTGACCAAAATTAAAATTTTGAAATTTCTCTTAGGGAGTTTTGAATTTCAATTGGCAATCAATGCCAACACAATTGTAATCCAAAATGTGGTGTGTGGGTGCAATTAGAACTAGTATACCCCTTAAGTATGAAAAAGTCAACATTTTACCTAATTAGCCAAATGAATAGTAATCACCATAATAAAAAATACAAAGAACTTGACTTATGAAACCTTATAAATGAAATTAGTGTACAAAAATTCAATTGTTGGACTTATTGTTAGAAATAATTTGGATAAATCTTGAAACACCTTAATTTTATGTTTCAATGGGAAAGGAGCCTTTCGAAGAAGGAAATAGACGGCAGTGAATTAAGGAAAAGCTAATATACGAGGTTTGTGCTCAATAAATTTTCCACTTCTTGTTTGCTACTGAAAAATTTATTTAAATACGTTTTGGAAATAATTTGTGCTTATTAATGCCTTGAGAAATATTGTATTGCCTACTTTATAAATGAAAATTTGGAATGAAAATTGCTTAGTGTTTTGCATGAAATATTTAAACAATATGATTTTAAATTTGGTTTTGGATTCACACTTGACATGGCAATATCACTATGTTTCTCTTCCATTTATGGGGTTGAGATTAACTATGTTCCTCCCTCTCTGACTTACCAATTTGAGGTTGAGATTGGATGAGTACTCATATAGCTAGCTAGCCACCTCCCTCATTGATTTCGATTAGTAAGGTTGAGATTGCTTTGTCGTGGTGTACAACACGACATTGATTGAAAATTTTGTGTCATGAACTAAGTTGTGTTATTAATTGGCAACAATATGATTTATAAATTATTTTGATAAAATGATATTATAAATGTTGACATCAATTTTGTGAAATGTGATTGTGAAAGTTTTTAAATTTCCGTTTATCGATGAATGCTTTTATTTTCAGCAACTTTAAAATTTTTATTGTGCACCACTGAATAAAATTACTCAGCGATAACTTTTTTTATTGCTGTCGCAGATAGGGAAAAGGATAAAGCAGCAAAGTGAGCTGTTATAGTGGCAAAATAGCACATTTTGAGGACTTTTTATGGGTATAATATTTTGTACCCTTATAATTTCTTTTGATGTAAATATTTTTGTTCATATGTATCTATTGAACTAGTCAAGTAGTTGTACTTAAAGTTTGTATTAATAATATTTTTGGTTTTCTTTTATGTGAATTGAGACTTTTATATGTAAATTGAGTTAAAATTAATGATGATGAGATTTATTGAAAATGTATTGCATTGTGTTAATTGAAATGAGTTGGATTGTTGAGATTAATTGGAGTTGTGGTTGAGAACTTTACTGGAAGTATTTTTAACAGGTTTTTAAAGAACTGTTTTCTCAAATTACAGCCGATACTCTGTTAAAATTTTTGTAAAATTACGGAAATAATGAATTAATTAAAAATTTAACTCATAACCTAAACTCCAATTAATGGCTTTTTAATAATGATTTAACATCACTTTACATCTTAAAATAAATTGAATTTATTCAATTTATTTTAAAATCCCTTGTATTGTATTTAATGGGTTATCGATATGCGAAGTTTGGTAATTCATTAGGTATACTACGGGATCATGTTATGCCTTACAGAGGGATAAGGTGTGACATAATGTCTCATTCGTGAATATAAAATTTGTTGCAACATTATTATTCGAGGAACTATTAGCAATGATGTTTATGAGGTAAAAATTGGGTGTTGATTATTCGTATATATTTTTTAATTATTCTTAATTTTGAAGGATTTCTTCTAATTATTAAATAACTCTACAGGGTTCAGGAGCTATGCTATTTGACAAGGACAAGAAACCAAAGGTGTATGATAATTAATGACATGATGTATTATAAGAAAAACAATGATTATAAAAATTATTTGTAAAATTATAATGTTTTAAATTTAAATTTTAATTAAAATTAAATAAATCATAATTATACAAAAAGTATAATTTTTAATATTTTTAAATTTTTAAAAAGAAAAAAAATATCATGATTTGAATCAAACAAAATGATAGTAAAAATAGCATATGTTTGTTTTGATTTTGTTTGTATTTTTATGTTAATTATTTTCATATATTTATTTCAAACAGTGGAACCTTAAAAAATGGAGTTAATAAGCAATGATATGGTGGATCGCTATTTTACTGACATAGACAATGATAACCTGAAATATCTACAAATTCCTGATATATTCTATTAATTATAAAAAAAAATGTCAAATAATTATATAAATTATTGTTCTTCGACTTTAATTACCTATTTGGTACGTTATTTTAGACTAATGAAAAATGACATATACTCGTATTTGTGTTGGCATATGTTAAACTTTGATAAAAATTAATTAATTATAAGCTTCCGCAATAACATATTTGGGCTTATCAACTTGCCAAATAAATTGTTGCTTCGGCTGCGTCTTCCTCGTTAAGTTTCACCACCTTTAAGATTTGAATACGCAGCACCACTTCGTTGGAATACGCCATTGTTCGATTAGTCATTTTGATGGAGGTAGCCTCAAACTCAATAATCAAACTATACTAATAATTTTCAACACTTTTTGAATAAGAGAAGAATTCACAAAAACCTTCAATAAATCAAAACTAGATCTTGCAATGATATGGCGGATCTAGAAAATTTTTTCTGGATCAACATATAAAATCTTACAATGACATATTTTATTATAAAGGTAGTACATTGAAAAATTATATTATTTTGATGTGCTTGTACTCTTAGTTTTGATAGCAATAACATTACTCTATGTTTTGATAGCAAAAACATACTCAATTTTAGCGAGTTACTATGCGTTGTGTTTTGTAATCCATATAGCTCTCTTGTATAAATTATATACATTTTTTTCTATTTTAATAGAGAAAAAATCATAATTTTAGGGGAGACCATGCCAATTTTCAATTCTCATATTAAAGAAATTAATGTAATAAATGAAAATAATTATAAAAACATGGAAAAAAATTAACAAAATGGACAATCAGTACAGAATTGAGAAAACGTCACTAATTAATGAATAAATATTTTAGATGAAAATTAAAAAAGTCACTTATTAGTGAATACACTTTTTGGACAAAAATAAAAAAACGTCACTTATTGTTAACTGTAACGTTTCAAAATTTTAAATAATTATTTTATGTATAAATTATGATATTTTAATGCATTAATGATGCATATATTTTGCATAATCATTTAGGTTTAATTTCATAGCCATTTTATTTGATTATTAGTCACTTTTAGTTAATTTTATTAGTTATTTAGTTAATTTTTCATTATTGTCAATTTTGGATTAATTTATAATTTTTACTTTGTTTTGTAGGAAAAATGGTGTTTTTGAAGGACTAAAAAGAAATTTTGCCATTGAGGAGTGACTTCTACAGCCAAAGATGTCAAAAACAAGTTTTAAAGTTGAAATATGCATTGGCCAAATTGGGCATAACTTGCCGCATAAGCTATGCAGATCTGCATAAGGAGAAGAAACACTGTTCCAACACCTGCCGAATTGTGCATAAGGAGAGTGCATAGCTTATGCAGATTCACGCCTCCCTTATGCAATCTCACGGAATTGTGCATAACCTATGCGCCTAGTCATGCAGTTTCGCATAAGTGAACTAGAAACCAGCCGAAAACTGCATAAGGGATTGCATGACTTATGCAGTCGACTTATGCAGTCCACTTATGCAGTCCCACAAAGATTTCATTAATGAGCTGGCAGAAGATTCCCTCAGAAAATCCCTCCCAAAACACACCATTTTAGGGCTCCATTTCAGAAAATGCTATAAATAGCCCCATTTCCCATTTTAGAAAAAAAGAAAAGAAGGAAAGGAAGAGAAGGGAAAGGAGCAAGCAGCAGCTGAAGAGTCACAATCACCTCCCACACCATTTCCAACCAGATTTGGAGATTTCTTTCTTTTCTTACATTTTTCCTACCTTTCTAGTGTTTAGTTTCTTGTTTCTTAGCTTAGATTAAAGCTTTATCTTCTTATAAACTCAGAATATCTTGTAAACATTATGGATAGTGAGTAATTTTATTTTGATTCTGGAGTAAGGGTTGTAATATTTGAGATATTTTGTGGATTTTGATTGGGTAATCCATATTTTGTGGTCTTAATGAGTTTTATTCATTTCTTGTATGCTTAATGACATGCTTAGTGTAGGATCCCATTAAGTAATGTTCTTAATCCATGGTTGAGGCACCGAAAGGAGAAGGCCTTGTGATAGATAATCAAGAAATTGGACTTAATTAACTTAGATCTAGAAATATACTAAGGATTAAGAGGATTCACAGATTAATTAAAGAACTTAATGGGTCTTAATTAACTCTAACTCCACGAAAGTAGGATTAGATTGATTAAGGCACTCTTTGTCCCACTCGAAAGGGTATTCAAAGAATTTAAGAATTAATCTCCTTAAAACCAGTAAATTCCACAAGATTGGATAACCAATTTAAAAATCCTAAAATAGCTTGAATATGAAATCCCGAACTCCGGAATCGCCTTTTTATCATTGTTAATTTCTAATTGAATTTAATTACTTGCCATTTTAAATTCTGCCATATTTGAATTTGCTTATTTTAATTTGATGCAAATTTGGTTAAATCATTACATAGTTGATTAGAGAATTAATTTTGCACATATAGATTTCATACTCAAATACCCATCAATTTATTACTTTAATTTCAAAAATAGTTCAATTTAGTCAACTTTTTATATCAAAAATTCAATCATTAACACAACTCCTCGTGGGAACGATATCTTTTCTATATTACTTGTACGACCCGTGCACTTGCGGTTGGGCCACATCAAGTTTTTGGCGCCGTTGCCGGGGAATTGTTTGTTTAAGATTGAATTCTTGATTATTTTAGTTGTTTATAGTTTTGTCTTTGTTATCTTTTCATTTTGTGTTTGTTTATTCTTTTTCAGGTACTTTTAATCTTTTATGAGAAGAGCTAGAAGCACAAGTGACACAACCTTATTGTTTAATCCTGAAATTGAGAAATTTTGTAAAGCCAACAAGAAAGAAACCAGAAAAAGAAAAGAAGCATTGAGAGAAACCGAAATTGGAGCAGACATGGCTGATGAAAGAATTAGAATTGGTGGCGGTAATGCTGGAAATGATCAAAACAATGAAAATGCAGCCCAAGGTGAAGAGGTTGTAAATGCTAATGTGCCTAGGGGAAGTATGATGGATCATGCTTTTCCTCGTTTTGATGACTTGAGAGAAAGCATAGCAAGACCAAGAATTGATGCAAATAGCTACAAGATGGATTTTGGAGTTCTTCAAATGATTCAAAATTCTCAATTTGGAGGACATCCTTCTGAAAATTCACATACACATCTAAAGAAGTTTGCTATGATTTGTGACATGCAAAAACAACCTGGACTGTCCGATGATGCAGCAAGATTGAAGCTATTCCCATTCTCTTTGAAAGATAGAGCATTGGATTGGCTTGATTCTTTACCTCACAACTCCATTACAAATTGGGAGCAACTCACTGATGCATTTCTTGCACAATATTTTTGTTAGTAGTATGCCCTAGAGCATATCATTTAGTATGTATCTTGTACATATTTTTATTAATAAAAGGCATTTCCACTTTTCCGTTTACATAATATATTTATGTGTAATAGAAAAGGTCCATTGATATTTTGTTAGAAATATTATTCTTAAGTTGTTAAGAATATGAGTGACAATATTTCTAGCACGAAGTATCATAAATAGGTTCACAATCGATGATACTTCATAATAAGGACATGACTTATCCAGAAAGATTGTATTCATGTTTGTTCCCAAGTTATTTATATGAGATATAAATAAGATGGAATGGTGAGTCTCATGCCATATAACAAACATGATAGGCACTTATAAATGATAAGTAGGCCGAACTAGTGACACTTATGACAAGCACATGGAGTTTACTCTTGTCAATGTTTTGTCATAAATCATATCGTGCATATAATCTTTAGACTGAGATAGCACGCTTATCTTGTATATAGGTAGTTTGAGTTTGATACTGCTTTCATACTTGTACTGTGTATGGGTATATGGGCATGTGTTGGCTCCTACTAGTTATATATGGAGGTAGGTGTTGATCAAGATGGAATCTGTTCCTCTAAGTAAATAGAGATAAAATCCTATGTTCATTTAATTGTTCTTGATGTTTCAAGTTCTGCCAGACAGATAGATTTATTCGTAAAAGAGTTTCGATCGTAAAATCTTTTAATCAAGAACTGGAATTAAAAGAGAACATAATATTCATAGTAAATGGAGTTTGACATAAACCATGACTCCAGCTTGAGTTGCGATTTTGTAACAGAGAGATTCTAGTGCATGGTAACATATGATTATAGGTTCATATAAGGTAAACCTTATTACTAATTGGATGGCCATGGCATGCTATGCTAGGTGTTAACCATGGTCTATGAGGTTCATAAAATGATTTAGAGAAATCATTTATGGTAAGAAAGAGTTCTGATGATGTTAAGAGTTGATATCATGTCTCATTGCCAATTAGTGATGAGCCTAGTAAGTCACACACATACTCAAGTTATCACCTAATTAAATATGATTTAATTAATTAATTAAAGAGTTTAATTGCTTAATTAAATAGGTTTGGTTTGCAATTAAATTGCAAAGTCCCTAGCATGACTTGAAACCAAATCTAGATTGTTGGATGTATAATATAAGTTAAATTTATATTTAAAGTGTTTAAATATGAATTTAATTAATGAGAAATTAATTAATAGAGATTAATTAATTAATTTATATTTGATATAAATTAATTAGAAGAAGAAAAATGATTATTTTGGGTTGAGAACTCAAAATTAAGACACAGGGGCATTTTGATCATTTTACAGTGTGACACGTGGCACCATGAGATGGTGACACATGGCATAACACATAAGCTTGCCAAATGTTTTTTAATCATGTAAGATGATTAAAATCAAGATTAAATATAGGTTTGACACTTGGCACAATGTGATTGGGTCACTTAAACCTAGAGCTAATCAAAGGGTGACATGTGGCAAGGGTTTAATGTGTTAACCTAGCTATTTAAGTGTGGTTATGAAAAGAAAAAATAACCAGCAGCCACTGCTCTCCTTTGTCACGCCACTTTGAGGGTTTTCATCTATTCTTCTTCATCTCTCATCAATTCAAAGAGATTAGCCATCAATCTCTTGAATTAAGAATGCTAGAAATTGTTTCTAGTGTCCTGTTTACATCTCTAATCTCTTAAAAAGCAGAACTTGAATTTCTAATTAATAGAAAAGGCTTTAGAAGCTGTTCAAGGGCTGCCATAGGTGTTATTGGTGTGGACAAGCTAGAGGAACAACATCTGGTGTCCTGAAGATGAATCTCAAAGGTGCAGACACGCTGCAGTACATCAAGAGGTTAGTGTAATCGTTTTTTATTTAATCTAGGGTTCTAAAATTAATCTGATTAATTTTAAAATCTTAAATGGCAAATACAGATCCAAAAACATATTAAAAGAGTTTTAATATATTGTTTATCATTGAAATCAAATAGATAAAAATAAATCTTACATGATGCATGTGACCCTAGGTGAAAATTTTTGAATTCAATGGTATAAACTTGTGTTTTTCACGCTTTCGTTCCTTCAATTGGTATCAGAGCCACTATATTTGCCATTTAGATTGTTGATTATATGATTTAATTGTGTGATTTGATCATGAGATGATTGATTCATTGCTGGTTGGATCAAGAGGTGTGGCGGCACACATGGTGAAGCCACCATTGGTGGCGGCAACAATGGTTTCATGGGTGGTTCAAGGTTTGGCTTTTAATTCTGCAATTGTTGTATGATCTAAGGCCTAATCTTTGACTAATTAAAGTTTTTAATTAGTAGTTTTAATCACACAATTAAATTATGATTCAAATCATAATTTTAAAAATTGTTTGAATGTGATTCAAATCTGAATTTTAAAAGTTGCTTGAATGTGATTCAAATCTGAATTTTTAAAGTTGTTTGAATCATATTTAAATCTGATTTTTTAAAATTGATTCAATAAAATTCAGATTTGATTTTTTAAAAAATGTTTGAATGTGATTCAAATCTGATTTTTTAAAAAATGTTTGAATGTGATTCAAATCTGAATTTTTGAAGTTGTTTGAATGTGATTCAAATATGAATTTTTAAATTTGTTTGAATGAGATTCAAATATGAATTTTTAAATTTATTTGAATCATATTCAAATCTGGATTTTTAAGTTGAATATGAGATATTCAATTTAATTTAAGTATGTATGTTTTATTTAATTGTTAAATAGTGATATGCATGATGGATGATCATGGACTATAAAAGACCAATGTGATTGGATTTATTTCTTTTATGTTTCTTTGGGATTGTAAATTAATTAATTTATTTTAATTTATTTTGGGCATGTATTATTAAGTTTGTAATATTTTTGGGTTGTAATTTCATTTATTTAAGTTCTTGTAAATTCGCCTTGGTATGCCAAGGATTACTATGTAATATTGGATTGCAAGAAGTTCAAGGAGATCAAGAGCATTGGTGGGACCAGTGGGAGGAATTCAATATCAAGTGTTGATTATGTACTCCTTCAGCAACTCTTGTAAAATGAATGAATGAAATGCACCTAGGAATGCCCTGATTCAATTCTTGGTGGCTCAGAATTGAATCCCTTAGAAAGTCCATGATCATACCATATTTACTGCTTATCCATGAATGCATGAGATGTATGGGAATGTACGCAATTATATGATATATGCATGCTAAATGGATAATGTGCAAAGTGAGACCTTAATAGTAATAAGGATGGCTATAAAATCTTCCAATCAAATGATTAAGTTGGAAATGCTATAATTAAAGTAATTATAACATAAGCCCTCCATTGGGGCAATTATTTTAAGAAATTTTAAATAGTTGCATGAGATGCAATTAATTTAAGAGATTTTCTTAAGAATAATTGTTAAGCATGAGATGTTGTAAATATGTAAATGGTTTAGTGGCCAATATTGGATGTACCTGAGGACATTAAAATTATTTGCATAATTACTGACTCAATGGGATCAACTTAACTAATGCAAGATAAGTCAATAATGGATGTACCTGAGATTTTGAGCATTAGGGGCTAGGTAAAGGATTGAACCTCACATGAGATGTGATGGGCAAGGAGTTGCTCACTTATAGTTTATTGTAATTCCAATAATGGATGTACCTGAGGATGATCAATAGAATTATAAGAATTCAATCACCCACTAGAAATCCATCCAACTAGGATTTCCGCTTACTCTGGAAGTGTAGGATTCGCTAAGTTAGTGGGAGGACCAATTTGATTAAAAGACCATAATCATTTTGGTTAATTACATGATACATTTACTAATTAATCTGGTTATTTCTGCAATTAATTTTCTGATATTAATGAGCACAAAACAACCACCACCATCCAATATCCTTGCAAGCATACTTGATCACAATAGGTTGACAGGACCTAACCTGTCTAATTGGCTAAGAAATTTGAAACTTGTCCTGAACCTTGAACATATAGGATATGTTCTAGATTCAAATGTTCCTGGTCCCTTACCTCCAGAGGCCACACAAGAGGAACATGATACTTTGGATAAGTGGAAGGAGCATGATATGAGAGCTAAGTGTTACATGCTTGCTTCCATGAGTAATGAGTTACAGAAGCAACATGAGAACATGCAGAGTGCGAGTGAGATCCTCCTTCACCTACAAGAGTTGTATGGTGAGCACAGCAGGAA
Source organism: Hevea brasiliensis (assembly GCF_030052815.1). Taxonomy (NCBI): domain Eukaryota; kingdom Viridiplantae; phylum Streptophyta; class Magnoliopsida; order Malpighiales; family Euphorbiaceae; genus Hevea; species Hevea brasiliensis. Next base: position 75,869,032 of record NC_079505.1, read on the forward strand.
TGCTAGGTATGAGATATCTAGACAGCTATTCCGTATGAGGATGTTTGAGGGATAGAATGTTGGGGATCATGTTCACAAGATGATTCGGCTGATTGAGCAGTTGGAACATCTTGACTTCAACATGGATTTCCAACTACGCATGATTTGATCCTTCACCTTTCTCGAGTCTTTTGGGAATTTTGTGACAAATTTCCATATGACTAAACAGGAATGCACCTTAGCTGGTTTACTCAACATGCTGGTTATTGCCCAAAAGAATATGCCAGGCAATAAAGGAAAAGAGGTAGCTTTGGTTGCATCTTCTTCTGCTGGAAAGTCCAACAAGAAGAAGGGCAATAGGAAAAAGAAACCTCAGATTCATGGTCCTTCTAAGAAAATAGCTAAACAGAAAAGGAAAACCAAAGCTGACAAAGGCAAAGGAAAGTGTTTCCACTACCAACCAAAAAAAAAAAGTGTTTCCATTGCCAATAAGAAAGTGTTTCTACTGGCCAGAGTATAACAATCTAAATGAATGCAATGCCGTGGTGAAAACCAACTCAAGTTCAAAATATATTTGGCACTTAAGGTTATGTCATGTTGCAGAAGATAGGATTGCAAAATTGAAGAAAATGGGGATTCTATCCTCATTGGGCTCTGAGCCTACTCCAACTTGTGAATCTTGCCTTCAAGGCAAAATGACTAGATCACCCTTTGTTGGACAAGGGCTAAGAGCTGAAAATATTTTGGAATTAATACATAGTGATGTATGTGGTCCATTTAAAGAAATGGCTAGAGGGGGCTTTCATTATTTTATTACCTTTACTGATGATAAATCAAGGTTTGGGTATTTATATTTGATGAAATACAAACATGAATCCTTTGAAAAGTTTAAGGAATTTAAATCTGAAGTAGAAAATCAAACAGGAAAAAGTATTAAAGCTCTTCGATCAGATCGTGGAGGTGAATATTTGAAATCGAATTTGATGAATACTTGAGAGAGCATGGCATTGTTTCTCACCGACTCCTCCAGAACGCCACAATGAATGGTGTATCTGAAGGAGAAATCGTACCCTATTGGATATGGTACGTAGTATGATGAGCTATACCGATATGCCAATCTTCTTTGGGGATTTGCATTAGAATCAGCTTTGTATATTCTGAATAGGATTCCATCAAAATCAGTTTCTTCCACACCTTATGAGATATGGCATGGAAGAAAACCAAGTCTTAAGCATGTTAAGATTTGGGGTTGTCCAGCTTATATCAAAAAGTCAACACCGATAAATTGGAGACAGATCGTAAAAGGTCGATTTGTTGGATATCCAAAAGATAGTTTTGGATATTATTTTTATTTTCCTACTTCACAAAAGGTTGTGATAAGTAGAGATGCCACATTTCTTGAACAAATGTTTGTTCAAGAAGGAGGCAAAGGAAGGCAAATAGAGTTAGAATTGCACTCGACCAACCAATGCATCGATGGATATAGATCCATCTAGTCAACCTATACCCATTGATGAAACATCTACACTGTTCCTCGTAGAACAACGAGGTATCTCACCCACGATGAGATATGGTTTTCTTCATGAAGAAGAACAAGAGTTGTCTACTCATGAAGAAGTAGATCATGGAGATGATCCACTTACCTATGAAGAAGCTATATCGGATATAGACTCTTCAAAATGGATTGAAGCTATGAAATCCGAGATTGATTCCATGTATAAGAATCAAGTTTGGGATCTTGTTGACCCACCTGAAGGTATTATACCTATAGGGAACAAATGGGTTTTCAAGAAGAAAATTGGTTCTGATGGAAAGGTAGAGACCTATAAGGCAAGGCTAGTAGCGAAAGGGTTTCGCCAAAGGCAAGGAATAGACTATGAGGAGACTTTCTCGCCTGTTGCCATGCTTAAATCAATTAGGATTTTATTAGCAATACCTGCATACTATGATTATGAGATTTGGCAGATGGATGTCAAAATAGCTTTTCTCAATGGATACATTGAAGAAAACATTTTCATGGAACAACCTAGGGGATTTGAATCCCAAGATGGTTCCAAGGTATGCAAGCTAAAGCAATCCATTTATGGGTTGAAATAAGCTTCGAGGAGTTGGAACATCCGTTTTGATGAAGCCATTAAATCCTTTGGTTTTATCAAAAATGAGGATGAGCCATGTGTATATAGGAAGGTTAGTGACAGTGCTATCACTTTCCTTGTCTGATATGTGGATGACATACTGTTGATGGGTAATGACACAGGTATGTTGACGACTATAAAGGTATGGTTGTCAAATACATTCTCCATGAAAGACTTAGGAGAGGCAACCTATATTCTTGGGATTCGCATCTATAGAGATAGAGCGAAAAGAATAATTGGTTTATCCCAAAGTCTATGCTTGGAAAAGGTGTTAAAGAGGTTTAACATGCTTGATTCCAAGAAAGGATTGTTACTAGTGAGACATGGTATCCACCTTTCTAAAGAGATGTCTCCAAAGACACCTGAAGAAAGAGATAAGATGGCCAGGATTCCATATGCTTCGGCTATTGGAAGTTTAATGTATGCAATGTTGTGTACTAGGCCGGATATCGCATATGCTATTAGTTTGACTAGCAGGTATCAATCCAATCCAGGTTTGGAACACTGGATAGCTATCAAGAATATTCTTAAGTACTTGAGAAGAACTAAGGATTTATTCTTGATTTATGGAGGTGGAGACTTGCAATTGGATGGTTATATTGATTCTGATTTCCAATCAGATATCGATGATAGAAAGTCTACCTCTAGATATGTGTTCAATTGTAATGGAGGTGCAGTCAGTTGGAAGAGTTCCAAACAGATCACGACTGCAGATTCCACTACAGAGGCTGAGTATATTGTCGCATCGATGTCGCAAAGGAAGTCGCTTTGGATAAAGAAGTTCGTGATGTAACTTACAAGAGATCCTTCCATTGAGTCGCCAGCCCACTACACCGTGACAATAATGGAGCAGTCATACAGGCTAAGGAACCAAGGTCTCACTAGCAATCCAAACACATAGAAAGGCGCTACCACATTATCAGAGAAATAGTTGGGCGAGGCGATGTAGCCATGCAGAAAATAGCATCAGCTGAAAATCCAGCTGATCCATTCACTAAGCCTATGTCACAGACACAGTTAGACCGACATCTTGAGAAGATAGGTCTAAAATATTGTAATGAATGGCTCTAGTGCTAGTGAGAGATTGCTAGTAGTATGCCCTAGAGCATATCATTTAGTATGTATCTTGTACATATTTTTAATAATAAAAGGCATTTCCACTTTTCCATTTACATAATATATTTATGTGTAATAGAAAAGGTCCATTGATATTTTGTTAGAAATATTATTCTTAAGTTGTTAAGAATATGAGTGACAATATTTCTAGCACGAAGTATCATAAATAGGTTCACAATCGAGGATACTTCATAATAAGGACATGACTTATCCAGAAAGATTGTATTCATGTTTGTTCCCAAGTTATTTATATGAGATATAAATAAGATGGAATGGTGAGTCTCATGCCATATAACAAACATGATAGGCACTTATAAATGATAAGTAGGTCAACCGGTGACACTTATGACAAGCACATGGAGTTTACTCTTGTCAATGTTTTGTCATAAATCATATCGATGCATATAATATTTAGACTGAGATAGCACAGCTTATCTTGTATATAGGTAGTTTGAGTTTGATATCGCTTTCATACTTGTACTGTATGGGTATATGGGCATGTGTTGACTCCTACTAGTTATATATGGAGGTAGGTGTTGATCAAGATGGAATCTATTCCTCTAAGTAAATAGAGATAAAATCCTATGTTCATTTAATTGTTCTTGATGTTTCAAGTTCCTGCCAGATGATAGATTTATTCGTAAAAGAGTTTACGATCGTAAAATCTTTTAATCAAGAACTGGAATTAAAAGAGAACATAATATTCATAGTAAATGGAGTTTGACATAAACCATGACTCCAGCTTGAGTTGGGATTTTGTAACAGAGAGATTTTAGTGCATGGTAACATATGATTATAGGTTCATATAAGGTAAACCTTATTACTAATTGGGTGGCCATGGCATGCTATGCTAGGTGTTAACCATGGTCTATGAGGTTCATAAAATGATTTAGAGAAATCATTTATGGTAAGAAAGAGTTCTGATGATGTTAAGAGTTGATATCATGTCTCATTGCCAATTAGTGATGAGCTTAGTAAGTCACACACATACTCAAGTTATCACCTAATTAAATATGATTTAATTAATTAATTAAAGAGTTTAATTGCTTAATTAAATAGGTTTGGTTTGCACTTAAATTGCAAAGTCCCTAGCATGACTTGAAACCAAATCTAGATTGTTGGATGTATAATATAAGTTAAATTTATATTTAAAGTGTTTAAATATGAATTTAATTAATGAGAAATTAATTAATAGAGATTAATTAATTAATTTATATTTGATATAAATTAATTAGAAGAAGAAAAATAATTATTTTGGGTTGAGAACTCAAAATTAAGACACAGGGGCATTTTGGTCATTTTACAGTGTGACACGTGGCACCATGAGATGGTGACACATGGCATAACACATAAGCTTGCCAAATGTTTTTTAATCATGTAAGATGATTAAAATCAAGATTAAATATAGGTTTGACACTTGGCACAATGTGATTGGGTCACTTAAACCTAGAGCTAATCAAAGGGTGACATGTGGCAAGGGTTTAATGTGTTAACCTAGCTATTTAAGTGTGGTTATGAAAGAAAAATAACCAGCAGCCACTGCTCTCCTTTGTCACGCCACTTTGAGGGTTTTCATCTATTCTTCTTCATCTCTCATCAATTCAAAGAGATTAGCCATCAATCTCTTGAATTAAGAACGCTAGAAATTGTTTCTAGTGTCCTGTTTACATCTCTAATCTCTTAAAAAGCAGAACTTGAATTTCTAATTAATAGAAAAGGCTTTAGAAGCTGTTCAAGGGCTGCCATAGGTGTTATTGGTGTGGACAAGCTAGAGGGACAACATCCGTGTCCTCAAGATGAATCTCAAAGCGCAGACATTGCAAAGACATCAAGAGGTTAGTGTAATCGTTCTTGATTTAATCTAGGGTTCTAAAATTAATCTGATTAATTTTAAAATCTTAAATGGCAAATACAGATCCAACAACATATTAAAAGAGTTTTAATATGTTGTTTATCATTGAAATCAAATAGATAAAAATAAATCTTGCATGATGCATGTGACCCTAGGTGAAAATTTTTGAATTCAATGGTATAAACTTGTGTTTTTCACGCTTCCGTTCCTTCAATTTTCCACCTGGAAAAACACAAGAATTGAGGAATCAAATGACAGCTTTTAGACCAAGAGAAGATGAAACTCTATATGAATCATGGATGAGATGGAAAGAATTAGAAAGACAATGCCCACATCATGCCATTCCAAAATGGATGATAAATCAGAATTTTTACACCAATGTTACTCTTGCAATTAGAGGGATTATTGATGCTCAAACAGGAGGAGAATTTATTATGAAGCATGAAGATGAAGCTTATGAGCTATTGGAGAAAATTGCAAAGAATACTCATCTTTGGAGTAGTCCAAGAGGACCAGCTCCAACTCAAAGAAGGCAAGCTGCTGGAATGTATGACCTTGATCCATTCAACATGATTAATGCAAAGTTTGATGCACTCACAAATGTTTTGGCTAAGAAGATGGAAGATTTGAGTATGTTGGTCAGTTCATCATCATCATCTGGAAGTTCACAACAAGTTGCTTATGCAGAAGGAACTACTAGCTGTGGAGTAGACTATGGAGAGCAAGCTGCATATGTTGGTAATTATGGAAACAAACAAATGGGGAATCCTTACTCTCAAACTTATAATCCAACTTGGAGGAATCATCCCAACTTTTCATGGGGAAATCAGCAAAGTCAAGTTCCAAATCAGAATTTTCAACCACAACAGCAACAAGGAATTCTATATAAGCAAAATAGGTAACCATTGCCTAATTTTCAGCAGAAAAATATGAATCCTCCACCAAAACAGCAAGAACAAAGTTCCACCACAGAAGTTTTATTACAAAAGATTCTTGCTAACCAAACTAAGCATGATGAAGAGATGAGAGAGATGAAAGCAAGGCTAGAGCAGATGCAAACACATAACAGAATGTTGGAAAATCAGATTGCACAACAAGCATCTTCCTCAGGTACCAAGTCTTTTGGAAAACTTCCAAGTCAACTAGAAAACCCAAGAGAGCAGTGTCAAGCTATTACTTTAAGAAGTGGGAAGTTGTAAATAATGAGAAGAGTGAAAAAAATGAGAAAAGTGAAAATAGTGAGGAGAGAAAATGAGAAAGAAACTGATGAGGGTGAAAAACAAGAAAGTAAGAAAGAAAGTGCAGAAAAATGCAAAGAGGAAATTGAAGAGAAGGAAGAGAAGTATATACCTCTAGAGCCCTACAAGCCACAACTTCCCTTTCCACAAAGATTTCACAAAACCAAGCTTGATAAGCAATTTGGGAAGTTCTTAGAGGTTTTGAAGAAGCTATACATAAATGTGCCTTTTATTGATGCTCTTTCACAAATGCACTCTTATGCAAAATTCTTAAAAGAAATTCTCTCAAACAAGAGGAAACTTGAAGATCATGAAACTGTAGCTTTGATAGAAGAATGCAGTGCTATCCTCCAAAGGAAACTTCCTCCAAAGCTCAAGAATCCAAGGAGTTTTTCAATTCCATGCCACATTGGGGAATCATGTTCTACAAAAGCTTTATGTGATCTAGGGGCTAGTATTAGCCTTATGCCCCTCTCCATTTATGAGAAGCTCAATATGGGAGATCTTAAGCCAACCCACATTTCTCTTCAGTTAGCTGACAGATCAATTAAGTATCCTGAAGGGATTTTGGAGAATGTGCCTCTGAAGGTTGGGAAGTTCTATATACCTGTTGATTTTTTCATCTTGGACATGGAACAGGATTCTAATTTCCCAATCATATTGGGAAGACCCTTTCTAGCTACAACAGGAGCATTGATTGATGTTAAGGGAGAAAAAATGACTCTTAGAGTTGGTGAAGATCAATTGGTTTTCAATATTAATAACACTATGAAGAAGCATCATTCTGAAGCTGATACTTGCTTGAGAGTTGATATTATTGATGAGTTGGTTGAAGAACACTTCAGAAAGAAATATCCAGAAGATGCACTTGAAAATTATTTGGTTCATGGAGGAGGCATAGACTATGACAACCCTCATGTGGCTGCTTATGCTCAACATTTAGAGGGTAGTCCACCATTCATCTCTGCTCCAGTTTTTCAACTCATACAACAGGAAAAAGTTGAATCTAAGCAACCATCATTCAAGGAAGTAGATGCACCTAAGGTAGAACTTAAGCAACTTCCTTCTCAGCTCAGGTATGAATTTCTTGGCACTAATAACACTTATCCAGTAATTATAAATGCAAACTTGAGTACCTTAGAGGCTGATAAGTTGTTAAGAGTGTTGAGGCAATTCAGAAAAGTTTTAGGATATACCATAGATGATATTAAGGGAATAAGCCCACACTTTTGCATGCTCAGAATCAGTTTGGAAGAAAATTGTAAACCATCTATTGAACATCAGAGGAGGTTGAACCCAAATATGAAAGAAGTTGTTAAAAAGGAAATTTTGAAGTTGCTTGATGCAGGGATCATATATCCTATCTCAAATAGTACTTGGGTGAGCCCAGTACATGTTGTCCCAAAAAAGGGTGGAATGATAGTTGTCAAAAATGAAAATAATGAATTAATTCCCACCAGAACAGTGACTAGTTGGCGAATGTGCATAGATTACAGAAAATTAAATTTAGCCACTAGAAAAGATCATTTTCCACTTCCCTTCATTGATCAAATGTTAAAAAGATTGGCTAGGCATTCTTATTTTTGCTATGTAGATGGGTATTTAGGATTTTTTCAAATCCCTATCCATCCAAATGATCAATAGAAAACTACTTTTACTTGTCCATATGGAACCTTTGCTTATAGGAGGATGCCATTTGGGTTGTGTAATGCACCAGCCACTTTTCAAAGGTGCATGATGGCAATCTTCTCAGATTTCATTGAAGACATAATGGAGGTTTTTATGGATGATTTTTCTGTTTATGGATCTTCATTTGACATATGCTTGGCTAACCTTTCTAAAGTTTTGCAGCGATGTGCAGATACTGACCTTGTGTTAAACTGGGAAAAGTGTCATTTCATGGTTCAGGAAGGGATAGTGCTTGGACATTTGGTGTCTAACAGAGGAATAGAGGTTGATAAAGCCAAGGTTGAAGTGATAGAGAAGATGGCTCCTCCTACCAATGTCAAGGGAATTCGAAGTTTTCTAGGACATGCCGAGTTTCTGACGCTTTATCAAGGATTTTTCTAAAATAGCTAAACCTTTGTCTAATTTGTTAAGTCATGACATACCATTTGTATTTGACCAAGAGTGTTTGGATGCCTTTTGCAGGTTGAAGCAAGCTCTTATCACTGCACCAATCATGCAACCACCTGATTGGAGCCTACCTTTTGAAATTATGTGTGATGCTAGCAACTATGCAATTGGAGCTGTTCTTGGTCAAAGAAAGGACAAAAAGGCTTATGCTATTTATTATGCTAGTAGAACACTGGATGAGGCTCAAACAAATTATGCAACAACTGAAAAGGAATTCTTAGCAATTGTCTTTGCATTGGAAAAGTTCAGACCTTACATTATTGACTCAAAGGTGGTTATATTTTCAGATCATGCAGCCATCAGGTATTTACTCCGTAAAAAGGAGGCTAAACCTAGGCTCATTAGGTGGATTCTGATGCTACAAGAGTTTGATTTGGAGATTAGAGATAAGAAGGGAGCTGAAAATGTAGTTGCAGATAATCTTAGTAGGTTGAAATTGGATGATGAAGAAATGGATGAAATCCCTATTGATGAGTTTTTCTTGGATGAACAACTTTTCTCTCTTGTTGCTAAACTACCTTGGTATGCAGACTTTTTGAATTATCTATCTTGTGGAGTTTTGCCTCTAGGAATGACATGGCAACAAAAGAAAAAGTTTTTGCATGAGGTAAAGTTTTATAGATGGGATGATCCTTTACTCTTTAGGAGATGTTGTGATGGTTTAATAAGAAGATGTATTCCTGATGAGGAGACACAGAGTGTTATGCATCATTGCCATGCTTCTGATTATGGAGGACATTTTGGAATCTCTAAAACAGCTAGTAAAATTTTGCAAGCTGGTTTCTTTTGGCCAAATCTTTTTAAGGATGTGAGGAAATTTGTGTTGGAATGTGATAAATGTCAAAGGAGTGGAAATTTGTCAAAAAGAGATCAAATGCCCCTAAATGATATTCTTGAAGTGGAATTATTCGATGTCTGGGAAATAGATTTTATGGGGCCATTTCCTCTTTCATATGGTAATAGATACATCCTAGTTGGGGTTGACTATGTGTCAAAGTGGGTGGAAGCTATTGCAACTCCAACTAATGATGCTAGAGTGGTAGTTAAATTCTTGAAGAAATTTGTTTTGAGTAGGTTTGGAGCTCCTAGGGCTGTAAGTAGTGATGGAGGTTCACATTTTTGTAATAAGCAATTTGAGAGCTTAATGAGGAAGTATGGTGTAGTGCACAAGATAGCTACCCCATACCACCCTCAAACTTCAGGACAAGTTGAAATTTCTAACAGAGAACTCAAACATATCTTAGAGAAAACAGTGAGCAATTCTCAGAAAGATTGGTCTATCAAACTAGATTATGCTTTATGGGCATATAGGACTGCTTACAAAACACCTATAGGAACTACTCCCTTTAGGTTGGTGTATAGTAAGTCTTGTCATTTACCTGTGGAGCTAGAGCATAGAGCATATTGGGCCATTCAGACCTTGAATTTTGATCTTAAGTAAGCTGGTGAGAAAAGGCTATTGCAACTTAATGAGCTTGAAGAATTGAGGATGGATGCTTATGAAAGTGCTTGTATTTACAAAGAAAGAACCAAAGTTTGGCATGATAAGCATCTTAGAAAAAAGGAATTTAAAGAAGGTGATTTAGTTTTATTGTTCAACTCAAGATTGAAATTGTTCCCTGGAAAACTTAAATCAAGGTGGACTGGTCCATATAGAGTTTCTAAGGTTTTCCCTTATGGAGCAATTGAAATTTGGAGTGAAAAATCTGGAAATTTTAAGGTCAATGGGCATAGATTGAAACATTACATAACTGGAGACCCGATAAAGGGAGCAAGCTGTTATAAGCTCTCCAATCCCTCACCTCTTTTCAGTGAAATACATGAAAAGTCCAGCTAAGGACAATAAATTAGCCCTCTTGGGAGGCATCCCAAGTTCTTTTATTTTCCTTTTTGTTAATTTACTTTTATTTACATTGCTTTTCTTTTTATCTTAAATCTCCCCAAATTCAATTTTTGACATTGTTGAATCTTGTCCCTTGTAGATGTATTTCAATGGAGGAAGGTTGGTGAACTGCTGGGGAGTGATTCTTAATCTGAAATTTTGTCCTTCAAACTCTCCCAAAATTGATTGATTTTTACTGCATACCTGTGCAGGTTTGCTACCTAGTTTATGCAGAGAGAAAAAAATGAAATTTTGCAGCAAAGGAGGGGTCTGCAGCAGATGACTTATGTTTTTGGTGAGGTTGGGTGTGTAACTTTTAAGTATTTGTGCTTATAATGTTAATATGGTGGTAAGTGAGTCATTTTTGTAGTTTTGAGCTTATTTGGGTTGTGAGATTCAAGGTGGATATACTGCATTTTCTTGGCATAACTTGGGGAGTCCATTCTCATTTGTGGATAGATGCAACTTTATGCAGATTTTATTGAGTCTTAATGTGCTAAATGTTGATTTGCAGAATTTGAGTTGAAATGGCATGATTCACAAATGCCTTTTATGCAGGATCCACTTCTACGAGCTTGTGTGATGCAATTTTGATGGATTTTGTATATCTTGATGTGTTTTTGATGACAATTTCTCATGATTTATGCTTCATAGAATTATATTCCTTCATTCTAGGGTATTTTTCATACTTTCAAATCATTTTCAATTATAATCTCAATCTTGTTGAATTGTGCATAAGTAACTGCATAGCTTATGCAATCCTGCATAACCATAATTCTTGCCATTTTCATCTCTGTTGCAAACTGCATAAGGAAGTGCATAGCTTATGCAACTCTGCATAGCTACATTTTTGTCAAATTTTATATCTATCGAAACTTGCATAAGTGTGTGCATGACTTATGCACTTTTGCATGACTTCAAATCCTGCATTTTCTCTTTCCACCGAAACCTGCATAAGGAGAGCGCATAGCTTATGCACTTCCGCATGACCACACTCCCCAAAAACCAAAACTTGCCGAGACTTGCATAAGCAGGGTGCATAACTTATGCACTTCCGCATAACCACCAACTCTGAATTCCAAAACCTGCCGACAGGTGCATAAGGAGAGTGCATAACTTATGCACTTCCGCATGACCACACTCCCCAAAAACCAAAACTTGCCGAGACTTGCATAAGCAGGGTGCATAACTTATGCACTTCCGCATGACCACCAACTCTAACTTCCAAAACTTGTCGAGACCTGCATAAGGAGAGTGCATAACTTATGCACTTCTGCATGACCAAACTCTCCACAAATTAAAACCTGCTGAGACCTGCATAAGGAGAGTGCATGACTTATGCACTTCCGCTGCACTTCCGCATGACCTATTTCTTTGAAATCCAAAACAGGCCGAAACTTACATAAGTTAGCGCATAAGCTATGCACTCTTGCATAATCAGTTTTTCACACCCTTTATCTTCCACCGAAACCTGCATAAGAGAGTGCATAAGTTATGCACACCTACTTTTCCCCTTATGCAGTTTTACACAAGTCCTTTTTAAATCAAAATTCGTTTTCGGCACCCATTTTCCCACCTCCACTTCCCGATATTCCTGTTCACTTCTTTTTCCCCCCACGTCTATTTATTCCGGCATTACCTCTCCCCTTCTTCTCCACTCCTATTTTCTCCGCATTTGCCCTAACTTCTCTCTGCATCTTTCACTTTCTCCCTCAACTCCTCCATTCTCACCATCGACACCCAATGGAATCGCCTCCTCATTCCCCTCAAACCTCCCCTCTCCAAGTTTCGCCCTTGTCAATGCGGCCTCCCAACCCCGATTCCCCTCCACAAGAAACACCTCCACCACCTCCCACAGCCACTTACAAGAGAAAAATCAGGTCGAAATCCACCTGACCCATGGCTTCTGCACCTCCTCTCTCAAAACGCAAAGAACCACCCACCACCCCACTGTCAGAGCCTCCACCCAAAAACCCCAAAACTTTAGCCTCCACACAAGCTAAATCACCCTCTTCCAGCAAAAAGCAAATGTCAGCAGCATCACAGGTATCAAAACTACCTTGGCCCCTTCCTGATGCAACTCACAAGGCAACCTTTAAGAGACTTAAGGAAAGGAGGGTGCAACCCACTAGGTATATTTTGGCAGATTCTCTCCAATCACTTGGTTTATTTGATAATGTGGTTGCATACCTTGATGGTTTAGGTTGGATGGAATTTGTGCATAAGTAGGAAATAATTTATCCAGCTCTAGTTTTGGAATTTATTTCCTCATTCTCTACCACCCTGAAATTGCATGACGTAGATTATAAGCCAACTATGAAATTTAGATGTTTGGGGCAAAATAGAGAGTTATCATTGGACCAATTTCATAGCATTTTTGGGTTTGCAATTGATGGACTATTTAGGGTGCCATATACAGGGGTAGAGGTAGCAAACAAAGGTATTTGGAATGCTGCTCAATTTTGGAGAATTATCACAAACCGACCTCAGACTTTTTCTGCTGGCAGATCCAAAACCTCTCAAATACTAGACCCTGCACTTAGATTTATCCATAGGCTTATTGCTAGCACTATCTTGGGCAGAGGGACTAGTTCTGGTGTTGTTGAGAAATCTGAATTGTTCATGTTATAGTGTGCTTTTCACAAGGTCAAGGTTTCTCCTGGTTACTTCTTTTGTGAGCATGTATTACATATTGCTACCAAATCCATATGTGACATTGTCTTGGGTGGGCTCATAACTATTATAGCCAAGCATTTTGGTTTTAATCCGGAAGAGCATCCAATACCAGCACTTTCAGACACTTTATATTTTGATGCTACACACCTATCCAAAACTGGATTCAGTTTGCCACATTCTGACACTGCACAACCAGCAGCAGAAACTGAACCCACTGCACAACCAGAAGCACAACCTGTCCCACCAGCCCAACAGTATTCTACTGAACCTACACCACCCACTCAGCCTGCACAGGACATCCCAGCAGATTCTGTACAGCCCACACCTTCTGCAGCTAGACCCTCCTCATCCACAACCCCTCCTGCCTTCAACACTAAAGCCTTATTCACTTCTCTTGAAAGGCTTAGTGATGATATATATTTTGTGGATAGGAAGCTTGACACTGGTCTTGATACCCTCAAAGATCGTCATGATCAACTATTTGACTTTGTCATGGAAACAAGAGATAAGCAGAAAGAATTGAAGGAGATGATGAAGCAGCTCATGATTTTTCTGGGAATGCCACCTCCACCTCCATCACCTCCTCCAGCACCATCACTTCGACAGCAAACAGCTCCAACCAGTCCTTTAGCAACATCTTTGGACAAGGGCAAAACAATAGAATTGGATTAGTTTCTGTTTTACTTTTGTTCAAACTTGTAGGAGTTTTTCTTTGTAGATATGTTGAAACAATTTTTAGTTTGTTTTGAATTCTGCTTTTCTTGAAGTTCTATTAGATGGCTATTACATTAGTTTTTTATTAATTTTCATTGCCTTTACTGCCCTTTTGTGCATACTTGTCCATACACTGTATATATTTGCATGCTTCTACTGGTGTTTGCACATTTTTCCTTGCTCATCATCATGCAGCAGCTTTTGAATATACTGCACAGGTTGTGAATCCCCTTATGCAATTGTTCTGCATAGCCTGTGCAGTCCTTTATGCCACTCATGCGAATCGCATGTCAGAATCCCTTATGCAAATGTTCTGCATAGCCTGTGCAGTCCTTATGGCCACTCATGCAGAATCGCACAGCTTATGCACCTTCCTTATGCACCTGTTCAGGCCAGCACTTTATTCTGCATGACCTGTGCAGCTTCTTATGCATCCCCATTATCTCTTGAATTCTCATCTGCTATATACCAGGTAACTCTTTCTTTTTGCTCTTAAATCTCACAATTGCTGGTAATTACTTTGAGTTTTGATAATACACTGCTTGAGACATTGAGGACAATGTCCAATTTTGAGTTTGGGGGTGTGCACATTTTGATTTTTGCTTCATTTTTCACATTTTGAGTATAGGAACATCTCATCCCATTCCATTTACATATATTGTAAATATTTTACATATACATCCATACATACATATACATAACACAATTACACACACATTATACATCACTTAGAAATTGTACACATTGCACACAAATAGACAAATAGATTTTCTTCGTTTAGTTAATGCATTGTTCACTTTTAGGAATCATGCATATGCATTAAAATCTTTTGCCAAATCCCTTGAGTATTGAAAATGTGCCTATGAGAGTGATTTGACTTACCTTTAGTTGGGTTTGTGGATTGAAAGTTTCCTAAGAGGTGCAAAGTTTTGAAGTGTCTATCCCTTGCCTATATCTTCTTAGCCAAAAAGCCACCCAACTAGTCCTTTAGAGATTGGAGTGTTTAGAGGGAGTTATTGGATATAAGGTAGTCAAATGATGTCTCACCAATCCTAGAACAAATTTTCTAAACCTTTCAAGGCGAAATACTAGCTTGTACTTGATGAGAGAGATGATTAGGCATTCTTTGATTTAAACCTTCTCATTTTAAACCTTTGGCCTTTTTTCCTAATTAAAATTGACCCTTGCAAACCCCTTTGAGCCTTTTTATCCCTAATTTCTCTTGAAATCCTTATTGCTACCTAGCCAATGAACCAAACACTCCAACCCTTTTCATGAGGATAATTGAATATTAGGTACACTTTATAAAAAAACAAAATAAAAAAAAAGAAAAAAAAAGAGAAGAAAAAAATACAATAAAAGGGAGAAGAAATGCTTGTCATCTTGTAAAAGTGCTAGTATATGTACTTTTCATTATTGTCATTTAAATTGAAAGAAATCCACCCAAAGTATTAAAAGGAATGAGTTTGGGGGTGACAATTTTAGGGACAATCATCAAAAGAAAATGCAAGATAAAAGTTTAAAGTATCAAAATGTCCCTACATTTTTATGTGTTTTGTAAACTATGCTAGCACTTGACAATTCTCATTGTGTATTTCTCTCCCCCATATAAATATAAAAAAAAAGAAAAAAAATATAATAAAATAAGAAGTGTACCTTATGTTGTCAAGATTGAAAATATTCTCATGCTTTGAATCCTTTTTACCCATTTTTCTTCTTAGCCTCATTTTGAACCCCATGGCCTCATTACATCCCTAAAAAGACCTTTGATCTCTTGATAGTACTTGCTACATTAGTGGAGATAGGAGTAGGGAATTTGCCTATGGGATTGGAAAAATCATCTATTCATTCATTTAATTCCATCATTCTATATAGAGACACTTTGCCTATTGATTATCCTAGAATTCCTTTTGAGCATGACTTTCTCTTTTGATTGGTTGATTTTGGAATTTTGATTGATAATTGACTTGATGGCTAAGCGGTGAAAGCTTGGATAAGCATTAGATTCTTTGCATTTTGAAGGATGGGTATATGGATTGCTGGTATGGCTAAAGGGGTGTTAAGTTACTTTAATAGGTGATTTTCATAGCTCTTTGGATAAGGCACCCCTAAAAATTGCATTACATTTTAAAGTTTACTTGAGGACAAGCAAAAGCTTGAGTTTGGGGGTATTTGATGCATATATTTTGCATAATCATTTAGGTTTAATTTCATAGCCATTTTATTTGATTATTAGTCACTTTTAGTAAATTTCATTAGTTATTTAGTTAGTTTTTCATAATTGTCAATTTTGGATTAATTTGTAATTTTTACTTTGTTTTGTAGGAAAAATGGTGTTTTTGAAGGACTAAAAAGAAAATTTTCCATTGAAGAGTGACTTCTACAGCCAAAGATGTCAAAAATAAGTTTTAAAGTTGAAATATGCATTGGCCAAATTGGGCATAACTTGCCGCATAAGCTATGCAGATCTGCATAAGGAGAAGAAACACTGTTCCAACACCTGCCGAATTGTGCATAAGGAGAGT
Source organism: Hevea brasiliensis (assembly GCF_030052815.1). Classification (NCBI taxonomy): domain Eukaryota; kingdom Viridiplantae; phylum Streptophyta; class Magnoliopsida; order Malpighiales; family Euphorbiaceae; genus Hevea; species Hevea brasiliensis. The sequence goes on from NC_079505.1 coordinate 75,885,285, forward strand.
GCATAGCTTATGCAGATTCACGCCTCCCTTATGCAATCTCACGGAATTGTGCATAACCTATGCGCCTAGTCATGCAGTTTCGCATAAGTGAACCAGAAACCAGCCGAAAACTGCATAAGGGACTGCATGACTTATGCAGTCCCACAAAGATTTCATTAATGAGCTGGCAGAAGATTCCCTCAGAAAATCCCTCCCAAACCACACCATTTTAGGGCTCCATGTCAGAAAATGCTATAAATAGCCCCATTTCCCATTTTAGAAAAAAAGAAAAGAAGGAAAGGAAGAGAAGGGAAAGGAGCAAGCAGCAGCTGAAGAGTCACAATCACCTCCCACACCATTTCTAACCAGATTTGGAGATTTCTTTCTTTTCTTACATTTTTCCTACCTTTCTAGTGTTTAGTTTCTTGTTTCTTAGCTTAGATTAAAGCTTTATTTCCTTAGAAACTCAGAATATCTTGTAAACATTATGGATAGTGAGTAGTTTTATTTCGATTCTGGAGTAAGGGTTGTAATATTTGAGATATTTTGTGGATTTTGATTGGGTAATCCATATTTTGTGGTCTTAATGAGTTTTATTCATTTCTTGTATGCTTAATGACATGCTTAGTGTAGGATTCCATTAAGTAATGTTCTTAATCCATGGTTGAGGCACCGAAAGGAGAAGGCCTTGTGATAGATAATCAAGAAATTGGACTTAATTAACTTAGATCTAGAAATAGACTAAGGATTAAGAGGATTCACAAATTAATTAAAGAACTTAATGGGTCTTAATTAACTCTAACTCCACGAAAGTAGGATTAGATTGATTAAGGCACTCTTTGTCCCACTCGAAAGGGTATTCAAAGAATTTAAGAATTAATCTCCTTAAAACCAGTAAGTTCCACAAGATTGGATAACCAATTTAAAAATCCCAAAATAGCTTGAATATGAAATTCCGAACTCCGGAATCACCTTTTTATCATTGTTAATTTCTAATTGAATTTAATTACTTGCCATTTTAAATTCTGCCATATTTGAATTTGCTTATTTTAATTTGATGCAAATTTAGTTAAATCATTACATAGTTGATTAGAGAATTAATTTTGCACATATAGATTTCATACTCAAATACCCATCAATTTATTACTTTAATTTCAAAAATAGTTCAATTTAGTCAACTTTTTATATCAAAAATTCAATCATTAACACAACTTCTCGTGGGAACGATATCTTTTCTATATTACTTGTACGACCCGTGCACTTGCGGTTGGGCCACATCAATTAAATATTATGGTATTTAATGTGAATTTTCCTAATTTTCAAAATTGGGTTTTTGATTTTTCGAGACAATTAATTTTGATAATTTTTAAAAATAAATTTAAAAATCATGAGGCAAGTTTAAAAATATATTTAGACTTCATAAATTTTTCTAAATTTTCTGTAATTTTTTCGAAATTTTCGGGTCTCGTTTTGAGTTCCAGGATAGAGTAAAAATTAAATTTCAGGTGTCTTTAGTCGGGTCGGTCGAATCGAACCAGACTGGATCGGACCAATGGAATTGGATCGACTTTCTTTTTCCCCTACCTCTTATTTACCGCGTGTCACCTCTCACTCTCTTTTCTCTCATTTTTCTCTCTCTCCTCCCCTCCCCACTGCCGGCTGCCCCTCCCCCCGGCTCCCCCATATGCCGACACACCTCTGGCCGCCCTCCCTTGCCAATGCCGCCCCTCCAGCCAGCCAGAAAATCGCCCCAAAGTCCCTCCACTTCAAATTGCACCGTTTCATCTCCCTTGGCCGATTCCGGCCAATCCAGCCACCGATTGGACTGGGTCCAGTCTCCATCGTGTTCTACTCCTCGAGAGCTTTTCATAGACATCAATTTTTATTGTACAGTTTGTGTAAATCAAGCCTGGAAAGTTTTAGCTCATTTCGACTTTTGGGCTAGATTTCTCCCAAACTGTGAGCCCCACTGAGATTCCGAGACCACCAATACACTCCACTCGTCGAGAGCTTCGCAACGACACCAATTTAGAATTTTTCTGATGCCAAAATTCTGGTGGATTTGATGAACTTAGCAGTAATTTTTTGGGTTTTTAATGAGACTTTTTAATTAAATAAAAATTATATTCTAACTCCTGATGTTGTGGGCTTCGCATAAGTGTTCTCATTTCGAGGATATTCCACCGATGATCGGGACTGTATTTTCGAGCCGGACAGGGGGGTTGTTAGACCCACTTCAGAAGTGAGTTAATATTATAGTGCTTCTTACAATTTTCAGACACCCCGGACGTGTTTCAGGTGTCAGAATTAGGATAAGTGAGCCCGAACTCCAAATTGCTCTTTTTGCCTAATGTTAGATTTAGAATAAAATTTATAAAATATTCGTGGGTAGCCAAAAAATTATAATTCCTTTTGCAATAGTATAATAGCATTGCTAAAGACTGCAGGAAATGTTTATAGAATTTTTGGAGTTAGTTTGGATGATTTTTGCAAAAGGTTAGTTTTAAATTTATAGCTGAATTGTATAGTTATTTGAATTTTAACTGGTTTGGCGTGCCCAAAAGAGGTAGTATGATATTATTATGATGTGGGCCTGAGGCCGTTGATTTGAAAATGCTGTTTGAGTTGCTTTGCAGGTTGTGTAGGTTCTAGGTACAAGAAAAATTATGTCAAATTTCTAGCATAAATTTAGGATTTTTTGTCTCCTTAACTTTCTTGTTTTGTTTTAATATTGATAAAATCATGTATATAATTATTTAGATGATCCGATCAACCCTCCTCTTCTATCCAGCCACCACAGTGATCTTCAATTATTCTGTGAGTAGATATTGATTTTATTTACAATTTCAATATTATTATATATTTAAGGTATGCTCATTCATTCACTTATATATATATAATACAATGCTAGGCACGCTCTTGTGTTACATATTTTATTGATGAAATTATTGTTAATGTCGCTTTAAGGTAATTTAGAGCTTTGTGTGTGTGTCGGCGTGCGTGTGGTGTGGGTATGTATATGAGTAGGATGGGTAGTCGCGGCTGAAACTTGACTCGCTAGGATCCGATCCTTACATGTAGATAAGTCGGAGTGAGTATAGCTTTGAGTTAATCTTGCTAACCCCTGCACTTAGATTATTAAGAGAAAGTCCGGCTCGAGTTGACATCGCTGGCAGATATTGAAATTAAGAGAGCTGTATAGAATATCAACTCCCATATGTATATATGTTGATGTGACACATGAGTGTGTGCATATTCCAAATTATCTTTTGTGTAAATATTGCTTGAATTGTTTGATATTGTGTCACGATGCAACATTTCATATTCAGGCAATGCATAGTTCTAGATGGTTATAAAAATTATATTTAAAATCAATATCTTACTCTATGAGCGAACGCTCACCCATGTTCAACTATTATTCCTCAGGTGATAGGTGGACTTTTTGAGAATAACCTGTTTTCTTTCTCGCAGGTTTACCAGAAAAGCTTAATTGTGTTTTTATTTTCTTTATTTTAAATTCTAGAACTCCGCATATACCAGTAGTGTATTAATCTTATCTATGATTGTAATAACTTAATCTTGTGATGTTATAAACTTTGTGGATATGCTTGGATGTATGAGATGATTATTTCTTTAGATGAGGAAGCTGAGCTCCCATTTGATTATCTAGCTACTTTGAAGATTGTGAAGGTGATCCGACTCCCCAGATTGTGATATTTTGTGTTTATAGGTCGGGTGAGTTAATACTCTTTATTAGATAATCTAATTTATGGTCAGACTCTGCTCATTTATTTTCTTAAAATTGGACTACATTTGTGGACTTTATGATTGGGCTAGAATTAGTTAAGCTTACTATGAGCTTCGGATACCTTATGCTGACCCAAGTCCCAGAAATTGGGTCGTGACATTAAACATTGATTATGGAGGAACATAAAAAAAAATAAAGTCATTAATTGATGAACACACATCCTAAACAAATAAAAACTAAAAAAAAATTAACCGGTGAATATACAACAAAAGACATCTTAGTACAACATCTCTAAACAAGACTATTAGAGATTTTTTTGAAAATCGAAAATAAGTTTAATAATTAGTTAATTTTTCATTAAGGATTTTTTTTTTGTTGCAAAATAGTCATCTCACGATATTCATCCCAAAAAACTATTTGAGACATGTATATAGTGACTTTTGTGTGATATTTTTTTTTGTCCGTATTAAGTTTTAGAGAGATGTTGAGACGTTTTTGGCGTATTTCTAATTTTCATTTTTCTTGCAGTGTAATTAAGATAATAAAATATTATTTTATCAGTCTTTTGTGAGAAGACATGATCAATGAACCAAGAGAAGTTTATAAACCTGGAGAAGACATGAATAAACTCCCATGATGATACGGGGCATAAAAAAAAATTTAGTTAAAAAAATATTATGACACTTTTGAATTAATTTTTACTTGTCTTGAGCTTCGTTTTGGCTTGTGGTTTCCTCTCTGCTTGAGACTTTGGCCACCTTCTTTGCTAGAAGGAATTTGATAATCCTATGGCAAGATTGAAGACAAATATTAGCTCAGTTGTCCATGGTTATACGAAGCAGAAACCTGTAATTTCGGATATTTTTACATATTTTGTTATTTAATTTCTGTAATTATTCTTTTTTTAATTTAATTTATATAATCATATTTTTAGTAATTTATTTACTATATGCAATGAGTTTGACATTATTCATCACACTGAGTAATTACACTAAGAATTTTCATCAAATAAAACATAATTGCTGCAGGGATTTCTACCAAATCCAGCTCATATTATTTGGTCTATGCAGACCTTGAGAACAAGCCGAAAGCAGAATTAATGGTGGTAAAACCTCCATCTAATGCTAAATTATGACCACTCATGTACTTAGACTCATCGCTTGCTAAATAACTGGCAGCTTCTGCTACATCTTCTTGTGTTAGTTTCACCCCTTCAAGATTTGAATATACACCACCATTGCCTCCATCCTCTTCCATCTTGAAGAAGTTCATCGTCAATGGTGTTTCAATGAAATAAGGTGACAAGCAATTCACTCGAATTCCAAACCGCCCAAGCTCCGCCGCCGCATTCTTCGCTAGACCCACAATCGCATGCTTTGTGCTGGTGTATGCGTGTGATGCAACACCTCCAACACTAGAACTAACGCTGCCCAGCGTAATTATACTTCCTTGGCGAGCAGGAATCATTAATCGAGCTGCGTGTTTGGTTCCTAGAAAAACTCCCACCAAGTTAACCTTCACCACTCGCTCAAAATCGACTAAGTCATTGTCAACAATGTTGGGTTTGCGTAGATCGCTGATGGCTGCATTATTCACCATTATATCGAGCTTTCCAAAGGTGGAGATTGCAGTGTCTACTGCCTTTTCAACGTCAGATTCTATGGTTACATCACAATGCACGAACACGGCCATATCAGCTCCAATGTCTTCAGAAACTGACCTGCCCAAGTCATCTTGGATGTCAGCGATTATTACTTTGGCCCCATGTTTGCAGAAGCTTCTGGCTATGCACTCACCAATGCTTGTAGCCCCTCCGGTGATCAGTGCCACTTTACCTTCCAATCTATGACATTTTTATGTACATTGATATCAATTACATATATAATTAGTTTATACTTTCATTAGATTATTTGATCAAATTATTATATAACTATTAAATTTATAAATATGATCATCAATTAAAGGTATTTTTATATGAATTTTTTAATTTTAATATGAATTAATAATCTGTTTTAACTAGATGAAAGAGGTAAATTCATTAGGTGTTCTTAAGGACATGGGAAAGAGGGATTTTGGATTCAAATGTGTCTCTCTCTATTAATAATAAACGTTGAGAAATTGAAAAACACAATTGTGAACAAGCAATGTATCATTTAAAGAGCAGAGAACCCCTTACCTACACCAGGGTGTACATAAAAGATTTTCTTAAAGAGCATACCTTCTAGTTGTAGCAGCAGCTGGGACCGGGAGAAGTGAGTTGCTTGCCATTGCCATGCTTTGAGAATTGAGGAACTTAAAAAAACATTTTTTTGAACAAGTATCAGAGACTTCTTGTTTAGGATGAGAAGAAAGAAGTAAAGTGTAGCTCTTCTTATAGACAGTTAGACACATCGCTCATGTAACGTACGTAAGCAATTTTTTTAGGAATCTCAAAGTTAATTAAGCAATTTTATATGCGCCAAGCCGCCAACTACTACTACCCCACGTCATGGAAGCTACGTCAGTTACTTGGGAGCTCAAAAGTCAAATAATGTAGAAAAAAAAAAGGTAAATTATTTTTTAGTTCATAATGTATGTTAAAATTAATATATATGCCTCTCAATTTTTAAAAGTTAATGATTTTGCCTATAAATTTTGAATTTATACAATTCAAAGTTCCTCTATCCATATTTCTGTCAATTTACCACTACACTAACACTACAATAATTTAACATGTTATCATTAAATTTTTTTATTTATTGATAATCCTATAAAATCTGTTAGCGATTGAAATTATCAATAGACGAGATTTGTTGCAATCTCATTGGTAATTTTTTTTTATCAATAGCTTAAAATTCGTTGGCATTTATCAATGGACTTTCTATTGATATTAGTAATGGATTTCAAATCCATTTTATAAATCGAGAAAAAAAATTATCAACAGACAATTAGGCACATCGCTCTCATGTAACGTAGGTAAGCAATTTTTTTAGGAACCACAAAGTTAATTAAGCAATTTTATATGCGCCAAACCGCCAACTACTACTAACCGACGTCATGGAAGCTACGTCAGTTACTTGGAAGCTCGAAAGTCAAATAATGGAGAAAAAAAAAGGTAAATTATTTTTTAGTTCATAATGTATGTCAAAATTAATATAGAAAGTTAATGATTTTGTTCATATGTTTTAAATTTATATAGTTCAAAGTTCCTCTATCCATATTTTTGTCAATTTACCATTACACTACAACAATTTAACAGATTATTATTGAATTTTTTTATTGGTAATCCTATAAAATTTGTTAGTAATTGAAATTATTAATAAATAAGATTGGTTGCAGTGAATCTCATTGGTAATTTTTTTTACCAGTAACTTAAAATTTGTTGGTATTTATCAATGGTCTTTCCATTGATATTACTAATGGATTTCAAATCCATTGTAAATTGAAAAAAAAATTAAAATTCATTGGTAATTTAAACACCAAAATTGTTATGTCTCATAAATTACTAACGCATTTGAAATCCATTAGTAAATTGTATGGTTTTACACAATTTGCTAACAGATTCAAATCCATTGGTAAAATTCATTGCAATATGATAGATTCTTATAATGTTAATTGCGGATGAAATGATAAAAATACTCTTAAAATTTATTTACTTTTTCATCTTTCAATTACGTTAAAATTAACACATTTATCCTTCCACTTCACCCACACAGACCTACATGTGTAGCTATAGACCCACACAATACCTCATCCATCATTCTTCCTCTGTTTTCACAAATTCATACTCCTTTCCTCTATGAACAAAGGTAATGGGGGTCTAGTCGACTCCACAACTGTTGGTGGGGCAATTTGCAATCTTGGCGAGCTTAGGTGGTGTCAAAAAAGGTGAGATCTAATTGAGTTGAGTTCACAGGTTGTGACTCAACCTGCTAGCTAGCTAGATTCTCTTCCTTTCGCAAGAAAGTTATTCACTGTAAGACTAGTGGTGATGGGATCATCTGAGGTTGGGATTCATCTGGCGGCGAGTTTTGGCACATGATATCAGATGTGGGGAATGGCCAACTTAAGGCTAGATACCTTTGGTTCCTTGTCTCCCTAATAGATTCATAATATAAGGACCCTCGAGAGTTGGAGGATTCAAAATCTATAGACCAAACAATGGACTTTTAAAAAGCGAGAGACATATGTATTAAGAATTACCACATATATGTGCCCTTTGATTCTAGCATTAAAATATTACAATTACAATACATCTATTTAAAAAGAAAAATTGGGGTTTCTTGCGCCGCCACTATATATTATTATAAATTTGGTTATAGCCGCCTCCACTAAGTGACGGCCTAGAATTTTAGTTTAAGGGGCTTAATTAAAATATATGATTTATTAATAAATTACTTATTTATATATTGATGGAAGGGATTGAATACTATTAATAATAATCGTTTCATAACTATTAAGTAAAATTTATATAAAATTACTATTAAATTTACTTAAAACTTTTAAAACCCTCAAGGTCTCATACTAATCAAAATTTAATATAAAAATTAAAAAAAGTTAAAAATTATTATTAAATCTATAAAAATTTTCAAAATTTCAAGTTGGCCCAATGCTTCTCTTGACTCACCCCTAGCTCCCTCCCTGCCTCCATTGGTTCTAATAAAAAGATAAAACCTCCCCAGAGTTATTTGCCTTACAAATTTTAGTAAATTAATTTAACAAGAAATTATAAGATAGGTGATCCAGCATGTGAGACTTAGTTGGTGGATTCATTTAGGATGTGTACATGTCAATTATTTTAATTTATGCATGTTGGATTTAATTAATTAAATACATGACGTTTAATTAATCTCCCTGTCTTTTTCTGTTATGGAAATTTTAATATGTTTAATTAATTATATTGGTTGGTTTATGATATTAATCAAATAATTAATATATTTTTTCACTGATTTAAAATTCTTTGATTGAATTGATATAAATCTTAAGAGATCAAAATCAATATATTTGTAAATATCTAATTTAAAAATTATTAAATAAATAAATTATTATAATGAAAAAATAAATTTAAAACACACATATAATTGCATAATCATTTAATATAAAATTTATATAATTTGACTATAAGTTTAATATTTATGGGCAAGATGAGAGAAAAAATTCTACTTCGATGAAAAATAACAAAATAGAATCACTTAGAACTCTCAACCTTAATGCTAGTATATTTTTTGAATATCTCATAAATTTATCATACAAGTAGAAAATATAATATTTATGCTAGTTCTATCAGCTCATGTTTTTCGCTATTATAAAAGATCTTATTTTTTATTTTAATCCGCTTGCAATGTGAAATTTTCGAGTTGAATCATAATTTAAATAAAATAGTATAAATAATATAATTTTTTGTCAAGATCAAAATTTGGATTGAGAACAATTGAAAAGAGTGAGAAGCCAAAATTATAAATTAAAAAAAAAGTAAATTTATTTTATTTTATTTTCTCTCTAACAAACAAACAAACCAAATAAAATAAATTGACTTAAAAAAAATAAATTAAATTTAGAGTCATCTAGAAGCTTGATTGGATTAATTAATTATAATGTGAATAGTTTGCATACGTAATTATATATTTAATTATATTAATTGGATTGTTTGATTCCAGTGTCCTTTCACATGGCAGCCATTTTGTTTGGGCTTATAAATATATGTATGGGAGTCGACAATATCCTCGTACTCCTCCATTTTTTAGTAGGCAAGGAAACTAACTTTGAGACTATGGCTTCCACCTGCAACTTCAAGAGGGAACTTAACAAGGTGCCGATACTCTTCCTGCCATTTATTATTAATTTTTCTTTTTTTTTTAAATAAATAAATATGTATATTTTCGTATAAATATTAATTATTTAATATGAGCTCATCTATATATATATATGATGATACATGCAATTAAGCAGGTATTGTTTGAAGGAGATTCATGTTATAGGGAGGTGATATTGAATAGACCAAGCAAGTTAAATAGCCTCGATTATGATGTGGTATATATAATATATATATATATATATCAATTCCCTTTATTATTTTTAATTTCCTCTTTAATTTCCTGTGATAATTCTTTATTTTTAATTTTCAAGTAAAAATAATAATCAGTTAATTTTTTTTTAAATTCTGATTTACAGATTTCTCAAATGCTTAAGAATTTCAGAGACTTTGAAACGGATTCTACTATCAAATTTGTAATTTTGAAGGTAATATACATTTATACTCTGTTTGGATCTCAACCCAATTAAGAATGGAATTTATGAGTCATTATTTTAATTAATACATCATTAAAAATTAATTAAATATTATATTTATTATAAAAAAATAAATTTAATTAATTAAGTATTATTTTTTAAAAAATTAAAATTTTTAATATTCATTCAATAATATATATTTATATATAATTAATGATGTTTTTAAATTTTATATAAAAATATGTTTTATTAAAATTTTAAGAAAATTATTAAATAATATTAAAAAATTGAATAAAATATATTTATTTTCATAAATTATTTAAATATTTATTAAAATTTAAAATTATTAATTAATGTTACCTGATAAAATATAGATTTCGTTAATTATGTTTTGAATATATTTTTAACAGGCAAATGGGAAAGCATTTAGTGCAGGTGGAGATGTTGTTTCAATTGTTCGTTCCATGATAGCAGGTTAATTAAATTCTTCCATCACTTGCTTCCAAATTTATTTCATTCCATTCATTTTTACCACAACTTTCAATGTTAGAAGCATAGATTGTGAATATCATAATCGTTTTGTTCCAAAATTTTGCTTATAATTTTTTTTTTTTTTATGGCCTGCAAGATTTTACCCCATTAATTAAAACTTGAGGTAAAAAAAATAAAATTCTCTATAATCATCTCTTTAAATTCTCTTGCTGCAATTAAAATTAAAGATCTCATAATATTAAAAACAACTTTAATACTATTAAAATATAACTCATTAATGAATCTTGAAGAAATTATTGTTGAAAATAATAGTTACGAATTTTGAAGGAATTAATCTTCTATAAATCATAAAAGAGATATAGAGATACCCTAATGTACAAAAAAAAAAAAAATAGAACTCATTAACGAGTTTTAATTTAATTATATTAGAATCACCTTCAAAACTATGATGTCTCAAGTTCAAGTGAAATTTTTACTTGTACTTTGTATATCAAGGATCCAAACACATAGACTTTCTCCGATATATTGTATCATGAATTTATAATAAACCAGATTTAAATAAGAAAAATTTCAAATTCAAACCTCAAACGAAATCAATTTAAAAGTGATGGTTTCTTAATATTATTTCATCATCTATTGTTGAAGTAATAAGATTAATGTAGTTGTTTAATTTTATCTCCTCAATTGTGTTGTAAATTTTCAAAATGTTTATATTGATTATAATGGAAAAAAAATAATGCTTCATAAGTTTTATAGTTTTAAGAAGAATAAAAATGTGACTTGGTCTAGTGAGTAAACTCCACCTCTCCAATTCCTTACTTAAAAAAATATTAATATTATGCACAAAAATCAACTATATATGTGATATTATTTTATTAAAATTACAACAAAAATATCTAATATGATTACAAAATTGGTTATAATTGCAACTCTAACCATTTTAATACTATTATATGAAAGCTTATTAATGAATTTTAATTTAATTATATTAAAATTATATCTAAAACTGTGATGTCTCAAATTTAAATTTCAATTATAATTAAAAATCGATTTTGTGAGATTATTATATTACAATTACAAAAAAATAAAGAGTCTATAATTTATCTAATATAATTACAAAATGGGTTATAATTGCAACTCTAACCATTTAATTTATTTTATATTGTGCTTAATCCATTAATTCAGGACATTGGAGTTTTGGAGCTAGATTTTATAAGAAACAATTTAACTTGGACTACTTATTGGCTACATATAAAAAACCTTTGGTGAGTTTTTTTTTTTTTTACTTATTTTAATTTAATAAAATTTTAAATTTATATTTTTTGCAACTCATTAATTTTATTTTTTTATATATAATTAAATAAAGCTTCCACTCATTGATGGTTTTGTGATGGGAGGAGGTGCTGGCTTGTCAATGAATGGAAGATTTAGGATTGTCACTGAGAATGCCGTAAGTAATTATTATTATTAGTATTATTATTATTATTATTATTTGAAAATTATTATTATTATTTCACAGGTATTTGCAATGCCAGAAGTTTTTATAGGACTTTTTCCAGATGTGGGGGCTTCGCATTTTCTTTCTAGACTTCCAGGGCATTTTGGTAAAATTTCCATCTTTATTATTTATTTTTAAATGTAAATACTTTACAGTTAATAAAATGTAAATCCATGCATGCTTTGTGGATTATTTATATTTTATTTAAATTTTATATGATTATTTATTGAAATAATTTTTTTACAGTTTATTGAAATAATTTTTTAAAATTAATTATTTTTACAAAACACATTTAAAAATAATTATACATTAATAATAATTTTTTAATTTATCAATTTAAAATATTATTTCAAATTTCCTTCATTTTTTATATATAAATATTAGGTCATGTTTGTTATGATGTAATTAAAATTATAACGTAATCATAATTACATTGTATATTTGATTACGTTATTTAATAACATTAAAAATTTTTATATAATAAAATAGCAATTACATCATGTAATCAATTATGGTTAATGTGGCAATTACTACTACCACTATTTAGCTGCTACTGTTACTATTATCACTACCTCATCTTGTTATCACCACCGTATTGACCACCACTACTATCACTTAATCATCGTTATCACTATGCAGCCATTACCACATTTACCACCACATAGTCATTACCACTATTACCACTTAATTATCACTACTACTCAATTATTAATTATTGTAATCATTATCATTTATTATTAATAATATAAATAAATTAAATATTAAAATCAAAATTATCATTATATTATACTATTTATGTTTTTATTTTACAATCAGAATGTAATGATAATTATATTACATAACAATTTTAATTATATCACACAATTAATTACATTGCATTAACGTAACCTTAGTTAATTTAGAAAGAATTACAGTAATTATATTCTAAATTCTATTTTATCTGACACAGGGGAATATTTAGGACTTACGGGAGCCAGACTAAATGGTGCAGAAATGGTTGCATGTGGCTTGGCAACTCATTTTGTCTTCTCAAAAGTACATAATTTATTAATTACTTCCTAATATATATATATATATATATATATATATATATATATATATATATATATATATATATATATATTTTACATATAATATATTTATTAATTAGATTATAATTAATATGGTAATTCTTACTTTTATGGTATAGGATTTACCTTTGCTGGAAAATACACTCCAAACGCTGGCATCCTCAGAAATGACAATAATTTATCAAGTTATTAATAAATTTACACAAAAACCAAGCATAAACGAAGATAGTATTTATCAAAGGTGATTAAATTTACAATTATTTATTAAGTAAATTTATTTCTATTACTAATAATTCATAATAGATTTGGCTACTAGAATTTATATGAGGATAAATTTATCAACTATTGATACAGTTATTATCATTTGTTATTTGTATTTTGATTAAATTTATTGATTAATAATTGAGTTCATATATGGATTTTGGGTGATTTGTCTCTCTAATTAGCTTGGAGACTATTAACAAATGCTTCTCAAAAGATACGGTTGAGGAAATTTTATTAGCACTTGTAAGTATATAATTAATAATTTCGTTTTTTTAATATTTAATTAACAATTAATATATGTTCTCTTGTAAAAAGGAAAATTATACGACTCATGTGATCTAATTATTGCTTCATTAACACCAAATGAATTTTCTTAATCTGTTGCAGGAAAAAGAGGCAGAAAACAAGGCAGAAATTTGGATCACTAAGGCAATAAATTCCATAAAGGCAGCTAGTCCAACAAGCCTCAAGATTGCCCTTAGATCGGTATTATTATTATTATTATTATTATTATTATTATTATTATTATTATTATTATTATTATTATTATTATTAAAGTGAATTTGACACTTGAAAATTATTGAATTTAATTCATTTACTAAGCTTAAAAAAAAAAAAAGCTAATTTCAGAATCATAGCTTTAAGTGAAAAAAAAAATTTTTAGATTCAAATATAAATTTTAGTAAGAAACTCAAATAATATTAATGAAATGCTTCATATTAATGTTATTATATTAATATTTTAATCATTTCACGATTGCAATGAAATTTATCTTTTATATAAAGTGTTTATTTGATTTGTTTCTTTAAAAAAAAATTAAAGATTGTCTTAATTTTTTATTTTAAATGAAAATAGATTTTATATTGTAACTAATAGTGAAATTTCATGCTACTTTGCTATATGATAAATTCAAAATTAAAAATTTCAGATAAGAGAAGGAAGATTGCAAAATTTGAAACAATGTCTCATTTGTGAATATACAATTTGCTGCAACGTCATGCGAGCAACTATTAGCAATGATTTTTATGAGGTAAAAATTGGGAGTTGATTATTCGTTTAGATTTTCTACTTATTCTTAATTTTAAAGGATTTCTTCTATAACTATTAAATAACTCTACAGGGTTCAAGAGCTATGCTATTTGACAAGGACAAGAAACCAAAGGTATATGATAATTAAATCTTTGCATTAATCTTATACCAACCCATTTGAGGTATCCTGAAAAAATAATTCATATAATTATTGCAATAAATGCTAAAATTAGTAATAAAAATTTTGCAGTAATACCAATTTTACTGTTTATAAAGTTAGCATACAATAGTAATATGAATAATTGCTACTAATAGCACGTAAAAAAGATATAGTATAAATTATTATTATTATTATTACTGAAATTTTTTTCATCAATAATTGTTATTGTCAATAATAAATTTTTTTGTAACAATCACAATTTTATTATAAAATACATACAGTCAAAATTTTGTAGTAGTAACATTTAACAATTCATATATTGTTATCATAAATTTATGACAACAAATTTTATACATTTTATACTTTTAGTAATAAAATTTTTAACTGTTAAATTTAACATCTATTATAATAAATAAAAATTCTGAATGTGAATTTTAATTAAAATTAAAACTAAATAAATCAAAATTATATAAAGTATATATTTTTCATATTTTTGAAAGGTTCCATGATTTTGTTGATAGAATAGCATATGTTTCTTTTGATTTTGTTTGCATTTTTACATTAATTATTCTTATATATTCATTGAAAACAGTGGCAACCTTCAAACCTGGAGTTAGTAAGCAACGATATGGTGGATCGCTGTTTCACTGGCATAGACGATGATGACTGGAAATATTTACAAATTCATGATAGATCTAATATAGTTGACGTATTAAAGCCTAAACTTTGAGTATATTCTATTAATTATGAAACAAAATAATAGAAAATAAATATCAAATAATTATATAAATTATTGTTATTCAACTTCAATTACTTGGTACGTTGTTTTAGACTATAGCAAGAAGTGGCATCTACTTGTATTTGTATTGGTATGTTAAACTTGTATAGAAATTAATAAATTAATTATAAGCTTCCACAGTTATTTATTTAGAATAATACTAAATGGAATTTATCTTTTTTTAAAAAAATATAAAAAAATTTATAAAGAGAAAGGTGATTATTTGAATTCTAAATCTACAAACATAAACACACAATCATAATTATATAATAATGACAAATGAAATGAAAATTAATTAGAAACAATATCATGAATATTGCTTAAACAAAATAATTAAATTAATAATGAATGACCATAGACTTCAATTAATTAAAATTTTCATTATAAAGGATTACTTCTACCAAATAATCCTTCTCATATTTGATCTTGAGAACAAGCCAAAACTAGGATTAATGGCGGTAATTAACCCTCTCCATCTAATGCTAAATTATGCCTACGTACTCTGTATATACTTGGACTCATCACTTGCTAAATAAATTTCAGTTTCTACTACATCTTCCTCTTTTAGTTTCACCCCTTTAAGATTTGAATGCGCACCACCACTCCCTCCATTCTCTTTCATCTTGAAGAAGTTCATCACCGATGGCATCTCAATCAGGTAAGGTGATATGCAATTCACTTGAATCCCTAACCACCCAAACTCCATCGCCACATTCTTCGACAACCCACAATCGCATGCTTTGTGCTAGCGTATATGCGTGAGATGCAACTCTCCAAATGCTATAACAAACACTTTCAGTGTAATTATACTTCCTTGACGAGCAGGAATCATCACTTGAGCAGTACATTTGGTAAGCTTCTATCAGGATAATCCTCACCACTTGCTCAAAATTGGTTATGTCGTCGTCCTTGATCCTAGGTCTGCATTGATTGCCAATGGCAGCATTCTTCACCATTATGAGCTTTTTGAAAGGGAGATGTGGTGTCTGCTGCCTTTCGATGTCAGATTCTATAGTTACGCCATCGAGCATGAACACCACTACAGCGGCTCGAAGGTCTCAGGACGCCAATAGGCCAAAATCGTCTTGGATGTCAACGATTATCACTTAGGCCCTGTGATTGCAAAAGATTATGGTCATGCACTTGCCGATGCTTGTAGCCCTTCTAGTAAGTACTCATAAGAGGTGCCAACGAGATCATGTAATAACCGAGGCAGAATACTAGGTGAGAGATCATCTAAATGATGGGTTACTAATGGAAAAGAAATGGCATAACTAGCCAATCATTCTACGACATTTTTAATTCTATATTGTTATGGTCTACCAAAATTCCTTGTGAGTATGGAACTGCAAAACAGAAAATAAATTGGTTAGAGGTCCCTTGAGTATGGACCCGGTGAGGACCCTCCAATGCTTAAGTTAGAGCTAATATGAGAAAATAGTATATCATATTGATTATGGAGAAGAACATAGCTCCATAGATAATCTGATATCTTTATATAGGATATAGACAATAGTTAGTTATGGTAAGTTAACTATGTAATTATATGGATATTATTAGCTAGCATTATTATATAATTATATTTCTATGTATAGTGCATAATTATAGGCATTGTTATATTTGACAATCCTACTAATATTACTTACTTTAATCAAGATTCTTTTCTTTTATTAAGTGGGTCTTACAGTGATTGAATCGACTAAACAAATCTCATGGCTGAACGATTAAATATGATTAGGCTCATGGGCTATTTGGAAACTCGCGTTACTGGTCAAATATATATATTTTAAGGAACTATATCATTAGTCCCCCTTTCAAGTATGAATCTTTAGGTTCGTTGTACTTAGACAATAAAGTTTTGGCCATCACCTTACAATTTTTAGAGTGTGGACTATTACTTTGAACTTGATAATGGTGGACTATCACTTTACGTAGGCTTACACTTTCATTTGTTTAGCCTGGTGGACTATTGCCTTTAGTAGGTTAAGAACTTTTATTTTTTAGCTCTGGCAGACTATTATCATAGCATGGTAGACTATCACTGTGGATAGGCTAAGCACTTTTAGTTTATTTAGCCTGACAGACTACTACCGTAGATGGGCTAAACACCCTCAGTTTATTTAGCCTGGCTGATTATCGCTATGTATTGGCTAAGCACCGTCAGTTTATTTAGCCTGACGGACTATTGTCGTTAATGGACTAAGCACCTTTAGTTTATTTAGCTTGGCGGACAATCGCCGTTAATGAAGTAAGTACCCTTAATTAATTTAACCTGGAAGATTATCGCCATGGATAGGCTAAGCACCTTCAGTTTGTTTTTAGCTTGGTACATTGTTGCCTTGATAATCTTGATAATGGCGAATTATCGCTTTGGAGCTATTGGCTTTTTTGAAATTATTTGCAAAAATAGTACTTGTATAAATATTTTTGTGAAGATAATCCATATAATGCATATTGTAGATTTATCCAAGATTGTTCAATAAATAATATTACAAATGGAATATATAATGTACATTTACAAGGGTTTACATACTGATTTTGATCAATAATAAAGGCCTTCAAGCTTAAATAATTTTGGAGAGCAAACATGTTATTCATGAACATATATTCATATATGCAAGGCTATAAAATGAATTTTAATCACCTATAAACAGGAGCTAAATGGAAATCAAAAGCAATACTAATTATGGAAATTAGAAAGACAAATTCTAAAATAATTTCGGTTGCCTCCAATTTTACCATTCAGCGTGAAAATAATATTTGAACTATACAACTTAATATAATGAAGCTTGTAAAATTGCCCTGAACTAGTTCTAGAAAATATTTCTAGAGTTGATTTAGAATAATATAATTTAATTCGAGCCCATTGAGCTATGATAAAACAAATTTTTATTCATTTAAAGTCAAAATGAATTTCCATTTTAACAAAAATAAGATCTTGTCCCATCATGCGAGAGACAACGTTGTGGTTTTGCAATATAAAATCATGGATAAAGCAAGTTTGCCATCCCAACATAACATTGCCCATATTCAACAATGGCACTATTTCAAATAAACTAGAGAATAATAAGATACAAACAAACACATGGTCAGACCTTTAGTGAATATGTACTTAATTTTAAGCAAATCATGGCTATTTCATTTTTTAAAGACTGATGATGTTTTTTTATAAATTCTGACAAACCATGGAAGCTAATATAAGTAAAAAATTAATGACATTATTATTCTAAAATGAATAAATATCATTTAAAGAAACGCAATAATGTACTTAACAAATAAAGGTAAGACTTGAAACCGTTTCTTTTCAAACCAAACGATGGCATTTTTGTGATTTCCAACAAAAATAATGCAATTCTATCTATACGAAAAAGGGTGGCTCTTTCGTAATTAAGAGCAAAACTCAACCAATTGTAAATTGGTGAACATCATGTAAGTACAACTTAGCTTTAATGCCTTTTATAGAAAGGTGGCATATTTTTAATTTTCTATAAAATCATTTTAGCACATCACAACGGCAGTATGCAAATAATTCAAAGTTTATATGGAACATGTGAAGATGGCATGTATTGTGATTATGATTAGAACTCAATATGGCAGGACTCATACTTGAATAAAACGTGAGCAGTTGCCAAATGGTGGCCTAATTGAAAATACAAGTAATGATTAAGGCCATTCTTATGATGGCATCATTTTTAATTTCCTCAAAACCTTGGCAGGCGGCATGAGTAAACTCTAGGGTTCTCTACTCAGTCCTGGCAACAAAAACTAATGGCAATTGATGCAATTATAATATAGAAGTGATAATGATACCTCACGTAAATAAGGATCCAATGAGGAGACTTTAACAGCATAAGATTGGTGGCAAAATTGTAAAAACAAATAAGAATCAAGCCTCCTCCATGTTTAAAGAACTAATGGTAAGAATTGTAAATAAAACTAAGAGTGGAGCTAATTTATAAGCTTATCATTGGTGATAGATATTTGTGAAAATAAAAGTAGATTTTTGGGGCACTTACCTTAGCTGTGTCAGGCTTGTGATTTTTGATGAAACAAATTGGCCGTAGATCTCTGAAATCCCTATCGTGGTAAATTAGAGTGACTTGAACCCATATGTCTTTTTGTAATCTCTCTGACTTCTCCTATCACAAGCTTAAAATATCAAAGGTGAGGGCTTCTCTACAAGAGATAAAAGGAAAAAGACACAGCTTTTTGTGTCGATTCCCATAGACAACGCTACTGTTGCGGTCCATAGAAATTTCTTGTGAATATGAGACTACAAAAAAGAAAATAAATGAATCAGAGATCCATCGGGCATAGACTCAGTTATGAGAGAATAGTATATCAGATTGATTAAGGAGAAAATCATACCTCCAGAGATGATCTGATCTATATAGATATTATTAGCTAGCATAATTACATGATTATATTTCTATTTATAGTGTACAATTATAGGTATGCTAGATTTGACAATCTTACCAAGATTGCTTATCTTTAATTAAGATTCTTTCCTTTTATTGAATTGGGTCTTACAGTGGTTAAACGGACTAAACAAATCTCATGGCTTAACTATTAAATATGATTAGGCTCATGGGCTATTTAAAAACCCGAGTTATTAGGTCAAATATATATATTTTGAGGAGTTATATCATATATCAATTAATTAATTGCTTTATCCTTATAAATTAAAAAATAAGAGATTTTATTAAGTGTGCTTCAAGAAATTCTTGCTTAAACACAATTTATAGTGAATCTAAAATATAATATATTTATTAGGACCCATATATAAGATAAGTGAAATCTTTGTTTGTATTTTGGATCATAATATATCAAATTTATGTTAGTTTTTCTTGTGTGCTCCACACATATGTTCTAGGCGCTTTCAATATATTAGTTAATCAACCATAAAGAACATATATTCTAAGACGCCTCGCTAGGATATCTCAGTTATATAACCAATGGGCCGGTTCGATCTCTCTGTATTGTTTGATTTGTTGAGTTTTTTTTAAATAAAGATTGGAAAAGTAGAGATTTGAATATGACACTTACCAAATGAGTGATATATTTTCAACCTTTAGACTAGGTAATTGTAAAATATTTAGTTTGTGAACTTGTAATCTCTTTTATATATATATATGTGTAAAAAGATTAATAATAAAAATAATAATTATTTTTAAAAAAATTAATTATATAAAAGTTGAAGTATCATTAAATAAAAGTAATGAAAAATTGAAAAGATTTTATATATGAAGATTTAAACCAATTGAAATAAAAAAAATTTTCATATTAAATTTTAAGGATGTCTTAACTGTTCTGTCCAATGCTACATTTCATCTCTCACTTTCCTATATTCTCAAAAATCACAATATTTTCCCCTCTCTCATCTCTTTTTTTCTTTTTTTATTCTTTTCCTTTTTTATTCTCTATTAATTAAAATTTTTCTTTATTTTGATAAAAAAATATAATTTATTTTTTTTAAATGTGAATGATATTTTTTCTCATAAAGGAGAGATTGCAATAAAAAAATCATCAAGCTACACAGTAAAATAATAAAATTGTAATTTTTTATTCTCTAATTATATATATATATATATATATATATATATATATATATATATATATATATGATTGATCAACGTGCATAACGAAACAAATACTAAACTTTAGATCCTGAAAGCAATATTGATCAATACTTGTTTAAGTGGGGGAAAAAGAAAACAAGAAAGACGCTTCTCCCTAAGAGTCTAAAAATATGCAGTGATTTTCAATCCATATTCAAAAAACACAAATGCTCTGTTAAAAGCATGTCGTAATCGATCTTTTTTTTTTTTTTTTAATCTAAGTTGTAAGTTAAGATCAAGAATTTTATGTGCTTCCTTTCTCTTTCGAATTTTTGTAAAGTTGCTTCGTTTGTTATCTTTATTTTTTACTTACCTGTCTAATATAACAACATACATAAAATTGGATATTAAGTACTTGAAACAAACATTAGTATTTGTTTTCAAGGTGTATCATTGCTTGGAGTATATGTGAACATGGGTATGTGTGTATCATTGCTTTTGTTTATAAGACCTAGAACATGGGTATGGAGTATATATATATAATTTCATATATTTTACATATTTTATTATTTAATTCATTTAATGACTCTTTTTTAATATGTGTTTCATTGCATTAAACAAGGTTCTTAGGCAAGTACAACAGATTTATAAACCAGCATGACCAAAGGCCCATCACCAATCTCATACAATTAATCAACCCAATCCAAACCCATAGACCTTAGCCTCAGGAAACCACCACCTACCCACAAAATCATTGAAACCTACTGCCGACAAACGATCGCCTATACCATTGTGCAATATCACCGGTTACCTAGGCCGGAGCCGGTATTGGTGCAACAACTGAGAGAGAAGAACAAAACATCGCTTGTTTTCGAAAACAAATCAAGCATATCCAATCGCTGATGACATTTTAGCCACTACTCTAGCCAACAACAGAAACATTCCAGAGGAGAAAATGAGATCAAAATGCAAAGGGCCAAGGCATTTCAGTCTAACATAGCCTTTCCTCGCGATAAATTCGGTGGACTGCGGAGGACTCCTTTGCAAGCACTCTTTCCCCACGATGGAAACTCTACCTGCAAGCCAGAAAGCAACCAAATATAGGGTATCTAAAACTCTACTCTCATCATTTCATCGCCCCTGTAGAAACCAAAACTCAAACTTTACACACCACATCCAGGGAAGAAGGAGAGCTGATTTCTAGCCTGGCCGGAGAGACAAAAAAACAACGAGTTCCTCCCCACCTCAAAGGGCAGGGGAAGTTAAGTGATAATCAACCTCGGCAGTACTGAAAGAAGGATGCAACGAAAACCAAACGAAAGAAATTTTCTCCCTTAATTTTTGCAATGACTATGACATTATTCATCACATTGAGTAATTACACAAATTATTTTCATTAAATAAAACACAATATATTGCTGCAGGAGAGAGCGCTGATTATATTTCTGCCTAATCCAACTCATATTATTTGGTCTATGCAAACCTTGAGAACAAGCCAAAAGCCGGATTAATGGTGGTAAAACATCCATCTAATGCTAAATAATGACCACTCATGTACTTGGATATCATCACTTGCTAAATAAATGGCAGCTTCTGCTACATCTTCCTGTTTTAGTTTTAACCCTTCAAGATATGAATACACACCCCCACTCCACCATCTTCTTTCATCTTGAAAAAGTTCATCGCCAATATTGGCGTTTTAATATGAAGTAAGGCGAAAAGCAATTCACTCGAATTCCAAACCGCCCAAGTTCTGCTGCTGCTTTCTTTGCCAGACCCACAATCGCATGTTTTGTATTGGTGTATGCATGAGATGCAACACCTCCAACACTAGAACAAACGCTTCTCAGCATAATTATACTTCCTTGGGGAGTAGTAGTCATCGATCGAGCAGCGTGTTTGATTCCCAGGGATACTCTATCAAGAACTAATTTAATGTATATATATCTCACATTTTAAGCAACAAGTTTTTTTTTTTTTTAAGCATTAAGGTGGAAGGGTGAGATTTGAATCTTAGCAGTGTATAAATAATTAATACTACCAGAAATGTCCATCTTATTAATATTCGAAAATAGTCATAATATTTTTCCTCCCATATATATTTAGATGATACTTATTAAAAAAAAAAAAAACTTTCATTAGATCATTTGATGAGATTATTATAACCATTAAATTTATAAATATATGATCATCAATTAATTAGGGCATTTTTTGTATATGAGTTTTCTAATTTTAATATGAATTAATAATATGTTTTAACTAGAAGAAAGAAGTGAATTAATTAGGTATTCTTAAAGACATGGGAATGAAGGATTTTGGATTTAAATGTCTCTATCTCTATTAATGATAAATGTTCCGAAACTGAAAACACAGTTGTGAATAGGCAATGTATCATTTAAAGAGCATAACTTCTAATTGTAGCAGCAGCTGGGACTGGGGTAAGCGAGGTGGTTGCCATTGCCATGCTTTGAGAATTGAGGAACTTAAAAAGCTACTCTTTTTTTTTTTTTTATGTTCTTTGAACAAATATCAAAGGCTTTCTTGTTTACGGGGATAATAACGGGTCAAGTATTTATGGCTACCTAATTCAATAAATCATAATAGAATAAATTTAAATAATATATAATCGGATTTGGATAGGTTCGGGTTGAGAAACATTACTTGTGTCGAGTTTGAATTTTGCATGTCGGGTATCCATTACCCAAACCTATTTATATAAATAACTAATTAAATATAAAATATATATTTTTTATAATAATATTTATATATTTGTATATATTATATTTTAAATAAATAATTTAAATATTTTATAAAATTATTAAAATTTTAAAATATAAATTATTAATTAAGATATTTATTATGTAGAATATTAATTAAAATATATAAAATAAAATGATTTTAAATATTATTCTGATAATAATAATAATCAATTTAGGATATGAATAGTTAAGGATTTGAGATGAATTTAGGTGATATAAATATTAATTGAGTTTTAATTTAAATATGATAATTTTTGGAAATGGTGACATATGAACCATCCCTATACTATATATATTGTTATATATGAAGCAAATTTTACAGAGACACATCGCACAGGTGACGTAAGCTATTTTTATAGGAATAAAAAAGTTAATTAAACAAATTTATAAGAAAAAATTATATGGCGCAGCATAATTTTAATTAAAATAATAATTGATAATTTATAATCAATATATATATATATATATATATATATATATATATATAAAATAAATTCAGGTATTTTTCAGGTAATAATGATCGAGTTTGGATAGTTGAGATTAAATTCTAATCGAGTTTAAGACTGATTTCAATTTTAAAAATATTAATCGGATTCAAGTTCGTGATAGTGATTTTCACGAACACCCTACCCGTTACCATCCACAACTACTATTAGTATCACTACTACTATTACTGCTATTACTACAACTACCATATAATTATAGGTGTAAAAACTGAATATATTTTACATCCTAGAGGAGCTATAATTAGAGATACCATTATTTCTGATATAGAAATTCCAATAAAAATGGAAAATGCACTATCTTTAAGTGTGGTTTGAACTATTGATTTATGTAATTAGAAGTAACCAAATAGGTATATGTACTCGTCAAGAATCTTCATCTTCCACTTGATCTATAGAAGCTTCAGTCCAAGGTAAAGTTTCAAAAAGAAAATAGAATCAAAATTGAAATCATAATAGAACATAAACTGTAGCACCCCTAATTTTTAAATTAATTATTTTATGGGTAAATATTAATATTTTGTTTTATTAAAAATATTGGGAATTTATTTGAAATTTTTTGGATTTTTGAAATCGGTTTTGATTTTCAAAATCAATAAACTTTGTTAATTTTTAAAAATTAATTTAAAAACCATGTGATAAAACTAAAAATATATTTAGACTCTATAAATTTTTCTGAGTTTTCTGAAATTTTTTTGAAATTTTTGGGCCTTGTTTTTTGTCCCAGGGCATAGTAAAACTTTAATTTCGGGTATCCTGAATCGGACCGGCCGAATCGAATCGGATCAGGTCTGACCGATCGAATCGTAGCGGCCCTTTTCTTTTCTTCTTCTCCTTCCCCGCGTGCACCCGACTCCCTCTCTTCCCTCACTATTTTCTCTCTCCTCTCTCCTCCCCTTGCCGCCCCACCGCCAGCCCTCCCTCCCCAGCTCCCCGGCGCGCCTCTAGGGACCCTCCCCATCGCCGACAGACGCCCTAGCTAGCCGAAAAATCGAGCCAAACTCCCTCCCTTCGGCGCGCGATGTTTCGCCTTCCCGGGCCAATTTCGGTCGATCCGGCCACCGATTGGATCGGGTCTTATCCCAAAACCTATCTACACCTCGAGAGCTTTCCATAGACACCAAGAGCACAAAAATCCATCAAGCGGTTTGTCCAATTTTTACTCCGGAAGTTTTAGCCCACTTTGACTTTTGGGCTAAATTTCTCGAAAATTGTGAACCCCACTGAAAAACCGAGAGTACCGGAGCACTCCCCTCGACAAGAGCTTCGCGGCAATACCCATTTCGAATTTTTCCGACACCGTTTTCTGATGGGTCCTACGAAACTTCATAATATTTTTCCAAACACTAAATGAGCTTAATAAATTCCGTAAAAATTATGTACTAACCCCCGTATTGTGGGCTTTGCTTAGGTACATTCAATTCGTGAAAATTCAACAGTTGCTCGAGTATGCAATTTCGGGCTAAGCAGGCAAACTACCGGAAAAGTTTCAGAACTGAGCTGAGAGCATAGGCTATCCCACTATTTTTAGATGTTCCGGACGTCTTCCTAGGGTTGGAATTGGCATAGGTAAACCCAATCCCTTATTTTTCTTAATTATCTAGTGCCTAATTTCGATTAAAAATCTATAAAATATTCGTGGTAGGTTAGAAAATTATAATTCCTTTTCCATTAGCTTAATAATATTGCTAAGGACCGCAGGGCAAAATTTTAGAATTTTTAGAGCTCGTTTGGGCAATTTTTGCAAAAGGGCTAGTTATAGGGGCTAAATTGTAATTTTTTAAATTATGGTTGTTGACTGTTTGGATGGGCCCAGGAGAGGCCATGTGATGTGATTTAGTTGTGGTTGTGCGACTGTAGATATAGAAGTGTATTTTAAACCCTTTTGTAGGTTGGGTAGATCCTAGATATAAAGGAGATTCTGCTGGATTTTCAACACGACTTAGAGTGTCTTTGGTTCTTTTTAAGCTTGTGTCAAGTCAAATATATTAAATAATTATAATGAAATTGTCAGGTGAGCTGGGACAGCCTTTCTCTTTAGCCCAGCAGCTACAGTGTGATGCATACAGTTTGCATAGTCATTTAGGTCTAATTTTATAACCATTTTTATTTGATTATTAGTCATTTTTAGCTAATTTCATTAGTTAATTAGTTAGTTTTTCATAGTTGTCAATTTTGCATTAATTTGTAATTTTTACTTTGTTTTGTAGGAAAAATGGTGTTTTTGAAGGACTGAAGAGAATTTTGCCATTGAGGAGTGTCTTCTACCAAAGATGTCTAAAACAGGTTTTCAAGCTGATATATGCATTGACCAAACGTGCATAACTTGCCGATAAGCCATGCAGATTCGCATAAGGAGAAAGATCACTATTCCGAACCAAATTAAATGTGCATAAGGAGATCGCATAGCTTATGCACATTCTCGCCTCCCTTATGCACCTTCACGGAATTGTGCATAACCTATGCACCAAGTCATGCGATTTCACATAAGTGACTCGTAACCAGCTAAAATCGCATAAGGGACTGCATAACTTATGCAGTCCACTTATGCAGTCCCATAAAGAGTTCATTAATGAGCTGGCAGGAGATTCCCTCAAATAATTCCTCCTAGAACATACCATTTTAGGGCTCCATGTCAGAAAAATGCTATAAATAGTCTCATTTTCCCATTTTAGAGGAAGGAGACAAGGAGCAAAAAAGGAAAGGAGAGTAGAGGCAGAATTTGAGGAGTCACTTTCACCTTCCACACCATTTTCAACCAAGATTTGCAGATTTCTTTCTTTCCTTATATTTTTCTACATTTCTAGTGTTTAATTTCTTATTCCCTAGCTTAGATTAAAGCTTTATTTCCATTTAAACTCAATATATCTTGTAAGCATTATGGATAGTGAGTAGTTTACTTTTGATTCTGGAGTAAGGGTTGTAATATTTGAGATATTTTGTGGATTTTGATTGGGTAATCCATATTTTGTGGTCTTAATGAGTTTTATTCATTTCTTGTATGCTTAATGACATGCTTAGTGTAGGATCCCATTAAGTGATGTTCTTAATCCATGGTTGAAGCACTGAAAGGAGAAGGCCTTGTGATAGATAATCAAGAAATTGGACTTAATTAACTTAGACCTAGAAATAGGCTAAGGATTAAGAGGATTCACAGATTAATTAAAGAACTTAATGGGTCTTAATTAATTCTAACTCCACGAAAGTAGGATTAGTTTGATTAAGGCACTCTTTGTCTCACTCGAAAGGGAATTCAAAGGATTTAAGAATTAATCTCCTTAAAACCTATAAGTTTCATAAGATTGGATAACCAATTTAAAATCCCAAAATAGCTCGAATATGAAATCCCAAACTCCGGAATCGCCTTTTTACCATTGTTAATTTCTAATCGAATTTAATTACTTGCCATTTTGAATATTGCCATATTTGAACTTGCTTATTTCAATTTGATGCAATTTTAGTTTAATTAATACATTGTTGAATAGAATATTAATTTTTGCATATTTAGATTTCATACTCCATTACCCATCAATTCATTACTTTAATTTCAAAAATATTTCAATTTACTCAATTTTTTATATCAAAAATTCAATCATTAACACAACTCCTCGTGGGATCGATATCTTTTCTATACTACTTGTACGACCCGTGCACTTGCTGTAGGGACGCATCAAGTTTTTGGCGCCGTTGCCGAGGAGTTGTTTGTTTAAGATTGAATTCTTGATTATTTTAGTTGTTTATAGTTTTATTTTTGTTATATTTTCATTTTGTGTTTGTTTGTTCTTTTTCAGGTACTTTTAACCTTTTATGAGAAGAGCTAAAAGCACAAGTGACACATCCTTATTGTTCAATCCTGAAATTGAGAAATTTTGTAAAGCCAACAAGAAAGAAACTAGAAAAAGAAAGGAAGCTTTGAGAGAAACCGAAATTGAAGCAGACATGGCTGATGAAAGAATGAGAATTGGTGTTAATGCTGGAAATGATCAAAACAATGAAAATGCAGCCCAAGGGGAAGAAGTTGTTAATGCAAACGTGCCTAGGGGAAGTATGATGGATCATGCTTTTCCTCGTTTTGATGACTTGAGAGAAAGTATAGCAAGACCAAGAATCGATGCAAATAATTACAAGATGGATTTTGGAGTTTTTCAAATGATTCAAAATTCTCAATTTGGAGGACATCCTTCTGAAAATCCACACACACATCTGAAGAAATTTGCTATGATCTGTGACATGCAAAAACAACCAGGAGTGTCTGATGATGCAGCAAGATTGAAGCTATTCCCGTTCTCTTTGAAAGATAGAGCATTGGATTGGCTTGATTCTTTACCTCACAACTCCATTACAAATTGGGAGCAACTCACTGATGCATTTCTTGCACAATATTTTCCACCTGGAAAAACTCAAGAGTTGAGGAATCAAATGACAGCTTTCAGACCAAGAGAAGATGAAACTCTTTATGAGTTATGGATGAGATGGAAGGAATTAGAGAGATTATGCCCACATCATGCCATTCCAAAATGGATGATAAATCAGAATTTCTACACAAATGTCACTCCTGCAATTAGAGGGATTATTGATGCTCAAACAGGAGGAGAATTTATTATGAAGCATGAAGATGAAGCTTATGAGCTATTGGAGAAAATTGCAAAGAATACTCATCTTTGGAGTAGTCCAAGAGGACCAGCTCCAACTCAAAAAAGGCAAGCTGCTGGAATGTATGATCTTGATCCATTCAACATGATTAATGCAAAGTTTGATGCACTTACAAATGTCCTTGCTAAGAAGATGGAAGATTTGAGTATGTTGATTAGTTCATCATCATCAACTGGAAGTTCACAACAAGTGGCCTATGCAGAGGAAACTACCAGCTGTGGAGTAGATTATGGAGAACAAGCAGCATATGTTGGTAATTATGGAAACAAGCAAATGGGGAATCCTTACTCTCAAACTTACAATCCAAATTGGAGGAATCATCCCAACTTTTCATGGGGAAATCAGCAAAGTCAAGTTCCAAATCAGAATTTTCAACCACAACAGCAAAGTCAAGTTCCATATCAGCAAAATAGGCAACCATTGCCTAATTTTCAGCAGAAAAATATGAACCCTCCACCAAAACAGCAAGAATGAAATTCCACCACTGAAGCTTTATTGCAACAAATTCTTGCCAACCAAAATTAGCATGATGAGGAGATGAGAGAGATGAAAGCACGGCTGGAACAGATCTGGACACATACAGAATCTTTGGAAAATCAGATTGCACAACAAGCATCTTCCTCAAGTGCTAAGTCTTTTGGAAAGCTTCCAAGTCAACCAGAAACCCAAGAGAGCAGTGTCAAGCTATTACTTTAAGAAGTGGGAAAGTTATAAATGATGAGAAGAGTGAAAACAGTGAGAAGAGAGAAAATGAGAAAAATACTGATGAGAGTGAAAAACAAGAGAGTGCAGAAAATTGTAAAGAGAAAATTGAAGAGAAGGAAGAGAAATATATACCTCCTGAACCCTACAAGCCACAACTTCCCTTTCCACAGAGATTTCACAAAGCCAAGCTTGATAAGCAATTTGGGAAGTTCTTAGAGGTTTTGAAGAAGCTTTACATAAATGTGCCTTTTGTAGATGCTCTTTCACAAGTGCTCTCTTATGCAAAATTCTTGAAAGAAATTCTTTCAAACAAGAGGAAACTTGAAGATCATGAGACTGTAACTTTGACAGAAGAATGTAGTGCTATCCTCCAAAGGAAACTTCCTCCAAAGCTCAAGGATCCAGGGAGTTTTTCAATTCCATGCCACATTGGAGAGTCTTGTTCTACAAAAGCTCTATGTGATTTAGGGGCTAGTGTTAGCCTTATGCCCCTTTCCATTTATGAGAAGCTCAACATGGGAGATCTTAAGCCAACCCACATTTCTCTTCAGTTAGCTGACAGATCAATTAAGTATCCTGAAGGGATTTTGGAGAATGTGCCTCTGAAGGTTGGGAAGTTCTACATACCTGTTGACTTTGTCATCTTGGACATGGAGGAAGATTTTAATATCCCAATCATCTTGGGAAGACCCTTTCTAGCTACAGCAGGAGCGTTGATTGATGTCAAGGGAGAAAAATTGACTCTTAGGGTTGGTGAAGAGCAATTGGTTTTCAATATTAATAACACTATGAAGAAGCATCATTCTGAAGCTGATACTTGCTTGAGAGTTGATATTATTGATGAGCTGGTTGAAGAACACTTGTAAAGAAATATCCAGAAGATCCACTTGAAAATTGTTTGGTTCATGGAGGAGGCATAGACTATGACAACCCTCATGTAGCTGCATATGCTCAACACTTAGAGGGTAGTCCACCATTCATTTCTGCTCCAGTTTTTCAACTCACACAAAAGGAAAAAGCAGAAACTAAGCAACCATCATTCAAGGAAGAAGATGCACCTAAGGTAGAACTTAAGCAACTTCCTTCTCAGCTCAGGTATGAATTTCTTGGCACTAATAACACTTATCCAGTAATTGTAAATGCAAATTTGAGTACTTTAGAGGCTGATAAGTTGTTAAGAGTGTTGAGGCAATTCAGAAAAGTCTTAGGATACACCATAAATGACATTAAGGGAATAAGCCCACACTTTTGCATGCATAGAATCATTTTGGAAGAAAATTGTAAGCCATCTATCGAACATCAGAGGAGGTTGAACCCAAATATGAAAGAAGTTGTTAAAAAGGAAATTTTGAAGTTGCTTGATGCAGGGATCATATATCCCATCTCAGACAGTACTTGGGTGAGCCCAGTACATGTTGTCCCAAAAAAGGGTGGAATGACAGTTGTCAAAAATGAAAATAATGAATTAATTCCCACCAGAACAGTGACTAGTTGGCGAATGTGCATAGATTACAGAAAATTAAATGTTGCCACTAGAAAAGATCATTTTCCACTTCCCTTCATTGATCAGATGTTAGAAAGATTGGCTAGGCATTCTTACTTTTGCTATTTAGATGGATATTCAGGTTTTTTTCAAATTCCTATCCATCCAAATGATCAAGAGAAAACCACTTTTACTTGTCCATATGGAACCTTTGCTTATAGAAGGATGCCATTTGGGTTGTGTAATGCACCAGCCACTTTTCAAAGGTGCATGATGGCAATCTTCTCAGATTTCATTGAAGACATAATGGAGGTTTTTATGGACGATTTTTCTATTTATAGATCTTCATTTGACATATGCTTGGTTAACCTTTCTAAAATTTTGCAGTGATGTGCAGATACTGACCTTGTGTTAAACTGGGAAAAGTGTCATTTCATGGTTCAGGAAGGGATAGTACTTGGACATTTGGTGTCTAACAGAGGAATAGAGGTTGAAAAAGCCAAAGTTGAAGTGATAGAGAAGATGGCTCCTCCTACCAATGTCAAGGGAATTCGAAGTTTTCTAGGACACGCCGGGTTCTACAGACGCTTTATCAAGGATTTTTCTAAAATAGCTAAACCTTTGTCTAATTTGTTAAGTAATGACACACCATTTGTATTTGACCAAGAGTGTTTGGATGCCTTTTGCAGGTTGAAGCAAGCTCTTATCACTGCACCAATCATGCAACCACCTGATTGGAGCCTACCTTTTGAAATTATGTGTGATGCTAGCAACTATGCAATTGGGGCTGTTCTTGGTCAAAGAAAGGACAAAAAGGCTTATGCTATTTATTATGCTAGTAGAACACTGGATGAGGCTCAAACAAATTATGCAACAACTGAAAAGGAATTTCTAGCAATTGTCTTTGAATTGGAAAAAATCAGACCTTACATTATTGACTCAAAGGTGGTCATATTTTCAGATCATGCAGCCATCAGGTATTTGCTCCGTAAAAAGGAGGCTAAGCCTAGACTCATTAGGTGGATTCTGATGCTACAAGAGTTTGATTTGGAGATTAGAGATAAGAAGGGAGCTGAAAATGTAGTTGCTGATAATCTTAGTAGGTTGAAATTGGATGGTGAAGAATTGGATGAAATCCCTATTGATGAGTTTTTCTTGGATGAACAACTTTTCTCTCTTGTTGCTAAACTACCTTGGTATGCAGACTTTGTGAATTATCTATCTTGTGGAGTTTTACCTCTAGGTATGACATGGCAACAAAAGAAAAAGTTTTTGCATGAGGTGAAATTTTATAGATGGGATGATTCTTTACTCTTTAGGAGATGTTGTGATGGTCTAATTAGAAGATGTATTCCTGAAGAGGAGGTACAGAGTATTATGCATCATTGCCATGCTTCTGATTATGGAGAACATTTTGGAATCTCTAAAACAGCTAGTAAAATTTTGCAAGCTGGTTTCTTTTGGCCAAATCTTTTTAAGGATATGAGGAAATTTGTGTCGGATTGTGATAAATGTCAAAGGAGTGGAAATTTGTCAAAAAGAGATCAAATGCCCCTAAATAATATTCTTGAAGTGGAATTATTTGATGTTTGGGGAATAGATTTTATGGGGCCATTCCCTCCTTCATATGGTAATAGATACATCTTAGTTGGGGTTGACTATGTGTCAAAGTGGGTGGAAGCTTTTGCAACTCCAACTAATGATGCTAGAGTGGTAGTGAAATTCTTGAAGAAATTTGTCTTGAGCAGATTTGGAGCTCCTAGGGCTATAATTAGTGATGGGGGTTCTCATTTTTGTAATAAGCAATTTGAGAGCCTAATGAGGAAGTATGGTGTAGTGCACAAGATAGCTACCCCATACCACCCTCAAACTTCAGGACAAGTTGAAATTTCTAACAGAGAGCTCAAGCATATTTTGGAGAAAACAGTGAACAATTCTCAAAAAGATTGGTCTATCAAACTAGATGATGCTTTATGGGCATATAGGACTGCCTACAAAACCCCTATAGGAACTACTCCCTTTAGGTTGGTGTATGGTAAGTCTTGTCATTTACCTGTGGAGCTAGAACATAGAGCATATTGGGCCATTCAAACCTTGAATTTTGATATTAAGCAAGCTGGTGAGAAAAGGTTGTTACAACTTAATGAGCTTGAGGAATTGAGGATGGATGCTTATGAAAGTGCCCGTATTTACAAAGAAAGAACTAAAGTTTGGCATGATAAGCATCTGAGAAAAAAGGAATTCAAAGAAGGTGATTTAGTTTTGTTGTTCAACTCAAGATTGAAATTGTTCCCTGGAAAACTCAAGTCAAGGTGGACTGGTCCATATAGAGTTTCTAAGGTTTTCCCTTATGGAGCAATTGAAATTTGGAGTGAAAAATCTGGGAATTTTAAAGTTAATGGGCATAGATTGAAACATTACATAACTGGAGACCCAATAATAGGAGCAAGCTGTTACAAGCTCTCCAATCCCTCACCTCTTTTCAGTGAAATGCATGAAGAGTCCAGCCAAGGACTATAAATTAGCCCTCTTGGGAGGCATCCCAAGTCCTTTTATTTTGCTTTTGCTAATTTACTTTCATTTTCATTGATTTTGTTTTTATCCTGAATCTCCCCAAATTCAATTTTTGACATTGTTAAATCTTGTCCCTTGTAGATGTAATTCAATGAAGAAAGGCTGGTGAACTGTTGGGGAAGTGATTCTTAACTTGAAAATTTTGTCCTTCAAAAGAACTGATTGGTTTTTGCTGCATAACCTGTGCAGGAGCTGCAATCTGGTTTATGCAGAGGCAAAGTGCAATCTGCAGCAGATAGATTCTATCCTTGGGCTGCTATCTGGTTTATGCAGAGCAAAAAAAAAAAAAAAAAAATAGAATCTGCAGCAAAAAGGGTGTCTGCAGCAAATGCCTTGTGTTTTTGGTGAGGTTAGGTGTGTGACTTTTAAGTATGTGTGCTTTTAATCTTAATATGGTGGTAAGTGAGTTATTTTTACAGTTTTGAGCTTCTTTGGGTTGTAGGATTCAAGGTAGAAATGCTGCATTTTCTTGGCAAAACTTGGAGAGGTCATCACTTGTGAATAGATGCAACTTCATGCAGATTTTATTGAGTTTTAATGTGCTAAATGTTGATTTGCAGAATTTGAGTCAAAATGGCATAATTCTCAAAGGTCTTTTATGTAGGATCCATTTTTACATGCTTGTATGATGCATTTTTGATGAACTTTGTATATATTGATGTGTTTTTGGTGAAAATTTCTCATGGTTTATGCTTCATAGAATTATATTTCCTCATTTTAGGGTATTTTTCACAGTTGCAATTCATATTCCATTGCAAACTTAATCTTGTTGAATTGTGCATAAGCAACTGCATAGCTTATGCAATCCTGCATAACCACAATTCTTGCCATTTTTCACCTTTATTGCA
Source organism: Hevea brasiliensis (assembly GCF_030052815.1). Taxonomy (NCBI): domain Eukaryota; kingdom Viridiplantae; phylum Streptophyta; class Magnoliopsida; order Malpighiales; family Euphorbiaceae; genus Hevea; species Hevea brasiliensis. Next base: position 75,919,593 of record NC_079505.1, read on the forward strand.
AGTGCATAAGGAGAGTGCATAGCTTATGCAACTCTGCATAGCCTAATTTTGTCAAATTTCACATCTTTCGAAACCTGCATAAGCAGAGTGCATGACCTATGCACATTTGCATAACTTCAAATTCTTCATTTTCTCTCTCTGCCGAAGTCTGCATAAGCAGAGTGCATAACTTATGCACTTCTGCATAACCAGAAACCCAGAAAAACCAAACCTGCCGAGGGGTGCATAAGCAAAGTGCATAGCTTATGCACTTCTGCATGACCAGAAACCCAGAAAAACCAAACTTGCCGAGGGGTGCATAAGCAGAGTGCATGACTTATGCACTTCTGCATAACCAAAGACTCTGAATTCCAAAAGCTGCCGAGACATGCATAAGCAGAGTGCATAGCTTATGCACTTCTGCATGACCTCATACTCTGGATCTCAAAACTCACCGAAGAGTGCATAAGCAGAGTGCATAGCTTATACACATCTGCATGACCACCAACCCAAATTCCAAAAATTGCCGAAGAGTGCATGAGCAGAGTGCATGACCTATGCACTTCTGCATGACCCGATTTTCTGAAAAACCAATTCTGCCGAGAGGTGCATAAGGGGAGTGCATAACTTATGCACTCCCGCATGACTTCACTCCTCAAAATTTCAAGGGTCACCGAAACATGCATAAGGAAGGTGCATGACTTATGCACAACTGCATGACCACCAACCTAAGATTTTAATACCTGCCGAACAGTGCATAAGGACAGTGCATGACCTATTCACTTGTGCATAAGCTATTTCTCTGAAGTTCAAATCATTCTGAAACATGTATAAAAGAGTGCACAGGTTATGCATAAATCATTTTTCACTTATGCAGTCTTTTACAAACCCGATTCAAATCAAATTCCTTTTCGGCAAACAAAATTCCCACCTCCACTTTCCGACTCTTCTACCCACGACCGTCCTTCAACCTCCATTTCTTCCAGCATTTTCACCGTCTCTCTCCCTTCTTCTCCACTAGCACTTTCACCACGTAAACCCTAAACCCCCCTCCCCCTACATTTTCATTTCCGCCATTATCTCTCCATTCTCTCTCTCGGCAATGGAGTCACCTCCCCATTCCCGTCCAGCTTCTCCTCTCCAGATTTCACCATTGTCAACAATACCTCCTAACCCTAACCCATAAGCCAATTATGAAATTTAGATGCTTGGGGCAAAATAGAGAGCTGTCATTGGACCAATTTCATAGCATTTTTGGTTTTGCAATTGATGGGTTATTTCGAGTACCACATACTGGAGTAGAGGTAGCCAACAAGGGCATTTGGAATGCTGCCCAATTTTGGAGAATCATCACAAACCAACCTCAAACTTTCTCTGCTGAAGATCAAAAACATCCCAAATACTTGACCCTGCACTTAGGTTTATTCATAGGCTGATTGCTAGCACCATATTGGGCAGAGGGACTAGTTTTGGTGCTGTGGGGAAATCTGAACTATTTATGTTATAGTGTGCATTTCACAAAGTTAAGGTTTCTCCTGGTTATTTCTTTTGTGAGCATGTGCTGCATATTGCCACCAAATCCATAGGTGACATTGTTTTGGGTGGGCTCATCACTGTCATAGCCAAGCATTTTGGTTTTAATCCTGCAGAGCACTCAATACCAGCACTTGTGGACACTTTATATTTTGTTACTGCACACTTAACCAAAACAGGGTTCAATTTGTCATATTTTGATACTGCCCAACCTGCAGCAGAAACTGAGCCCATTGCACAACCAGAAACACAACCTTTCCCATCAGTCCCACAGCACCCTACTACACCTACCCCACCCTCACCGCACAGAGACCCCAAAGAACTTCGCCACCCATACCTCCTACAAATTTGAACCTTCCTCATCCACCCCTCTCGCATTCAACACTAAAGCCTTATTCACCTATCTTGACAGGCTTAGTGATGATATATACTTTGTGGATAGGAAGCTTGACACTGGTCTTGATACACTCAAGGATCGTCATGATCACCTATTTGACCTTGTCATGGAAACCAGGGACAAGCAGAAAGAATTGAAGGAAATGGTGAAGCAACTCATGATCTTTCTGGGCATGCCACCCCCACCTCCATCACCTCCTCCAGCACCATCATTTCAACAGCCGGCAGAAGCCACCAGCCCCTTAGCAACATCTTTGGACAAGGGCAAAACAATAGAACTAGATTAGCTTCTGTTTTACTTTTGTTCAATCTTGTAGGACCTTTTCTTTGTAAATATGTTCAAACATTTATAGTTTGTTTTGAATTATGTTTGTTTGTTTTGAATTAGTTTGTTTTAAATTCTGTGTTTCTTGAAGTTTTATTGGATAGCTATTACATTAGTCTTCTTTGATTTTCATTGCACTTATTACCCTTTTGTACATATTTGCCCATACTCTGTATATATTTTAATGCTTCTACTGCTGGTTGTACATTTCCCCTTGCCAATCCTCATGCAGCAACTTTTGTATACACTGCACAGGCTATGAATTTCCTTATGCAAATATTTTGCATAGCCTGTGCAACCCTTTCTGCTACTTATGCAGAACTGCACAGGTTGTATTCCCTTTATGCAAATGTCCTGCATAGCCGATGCAACCTATATTGCCACTTATGCAGAACCGCACGGCTTATGCACCCTACTTATGCACATGTTCTGGACAGCACTTAACTCTGCATAACCTGTGCAGCTTCTTATGCATCCCTTTATCTTGAATTCTCATCTGCTCCATACCAGGTAACTCTTTCTTTTTGCTCTTAATCTTTACAATTCCTGGTAATTATTATCTGCTTTGTCTTCTGATAATGCATTGCATGAGACATTGAGGACAATGTCCAATTTTGAGTTTGGGGGTGCACATTTTGATTCTTGGCTTTATTTTTCACATTTTGAGTATAGGAGCATCTCATCCCATTCCATTTACATATATTGTAAATATTTTACATATATTTCCACACATACATATACATAACACATTTACATACACATTATACATCACATTGCACACAATTGTACACATTGCATACAAATAGACTTCCTCCATTTAGTTAATGCATTACTCATTTTAGGAATCATGCACCATGCATTAAAATCTTTTGCCAAATCCCTTGAGTTTTGAAAAGTTACCTATGAGAGTGATTTGACTCACCCTTTAGTTGGGTTTGTGGATTGAAAGTTTCCTAAAAGGTGCAAGGTTTTGAAGTGTCTATCCCTTGCCTATATCTTCTTAGCCAAAAAGCCACCCAACTAGTCATTTGGAGAAGGAAGTGTTTAGAGGGAGTTATTGGATATAAGGTAGTCAAATGATGTCTCACCAATCCTAGAACAAATTTTCTAAACCTTTCAAGGCGAAATACCAGCTTGTACTTGAAAAGAGAGATGATTAGGCATTCTTTGATTTAAACCTTCTCATTTTAAACCTTTGGCCTTTTTCCTAATTAAAATTAACCCTTGCAAACCCCTTTGAACCTTTTTATTCCTAATCTTTCTTGAAACCCTTATTGCTATCTAGCCAATGAACCAAACACTCCAACCCTTTTCATGAGAATAATATTGAATATTAGGTACACTTTCTAAAAATAATAGAAAATAAAAATAAAAAAAAAGAAGAAAAAAAATATACAATAAAAGGGAGAAGAAATGCTTGTCATCTTGTAAAAAGTGCTAGTATATGTGCTTTTCACCATTGTCATTCAAAATGAAAGAAATCCACCCAAAGTATTAAAAGAAATGAGTTTGGGGGTGGCAAATTCTAGGGACAAGCATCAAAAGGAAATGCAAAATACAAGTCTAAAGTATCAAAATGTCCCTCCATTTTATGTGTCTTGTAAAATATGCTAGCACTTGACAATCCTCATTGTGTATTTCTTTCTCCTATATATAAAAAAAAAGAGAAAAAGATTTAATAAAGTGTACCTTATGTTTCAAAATTGAAAATATTCTCATGCTTTGACTACTTTTTACCCATCTTTCTTCTTAGCCTCTTTTTGAATCCCATGGCCCCATTACATCCCTAAAAAGACCTTTGATCTCTTGATAGTACTTGCTACATTAGTGGAGATAGGAGTAGGGAATTTGCCTATGGGATTGGAAAACTATTCATTCATTCATTCAATTCCATCATTCCATATAGAGACACTTTGACTATTGATTGTTCTAGAATTCCTTTTGAGCATGACCCTCTCTTTTGATTGGTTGGTTTGGGGATTTTGAATGATAATTGACTTGATGGCTAAGCGGTGAAAGCTTGGATAAGCATTAAATTCTTTGCATTTTGAAGGATGGGTATATGAATTGCTGGTATGGCTGAAGGTGTGTTAAGTTACTTCAATTGGTAATTTTCATAGCTCTTTGGATAAGGCACCCCTAAAAACTTTGCATCACATTCTAAAGTTTGCTTGAGGACAAGCAAAAGCTTGAGTTTGGGGGTATTTGATGCATACAGTTTGCATAGTCATTTAGGTCTAATTTTATAACCATTTTTATTTGATTATTAGTCATTTTTAGCTAATTTCATTAGTTAATTAGTTAGTTTTTCATAGTTGTCAATTTTGCATTAATTTGTAATTTTTACTTTGTTTTGTAGGAAAAATGGTGTTTTTGAAGGACTGAAGAGAATTTTGCCATTGAGGAGTGTCTTCACACCAAAGATGTCAAAACAGTTTTCAAGTGAAATATGCATTGACCAAATGTGCATAACTTGCCGCATAAGCCATGCGGATCTGCATAAGGAGAAAGATCATCATTCGAACCAAATTAAATGTGCATAAGGAGACTGCATAGCTTATGCACATTCTCGCCTCCCTTATGCACCTTCACGGAATTGTGCATAACCTATGCACCAAGTCATGCAGTTTCGCATAAGTGACTCAGAACCAGCCAAAAACTGCATAAGGGACTGCATAACTTATGCAGTCCACTTATGCAGTCCCATAAAGAGTTCATTAATGAGCTGGCAAGAGATTCTCTCAAATAATTCCTCCTAGAACATACCATTTTAGGGCTCCATGTCAGAAAAATGCTATAAATAGTCTCATTTTCCCATTTTAGAGGAAGGAGACAAGGAGCAAAAAAGGAAAGGAGAGTAGAGGCAGAATTTGAGGAGTCACTTTCACCTTTCACACCATTTTCAACCAAGATTTGCAGATTTCTTTCTTTCCTTACATTTTTCTACATTTCTAGTGTTTAATTTCTTATTCCCTAGCTTAGATTAAAGCTTTATTTCCATTTAAACTCAATATATCTTGTAAGCATTATGGATAGTGAGTAGTTTACTTTTGATTCTGGAGTAAGGGTTGTAATATTTGAGATATTTTGTGAATTTTGATTGGGTAATCCATATTTTGTGGTCTTAATGAGTTTTATTCATTTCTTGTATGCTTAATGACATGCTTAGTGTAGGATCCCATTAAGTGATGTTCTTAATCCATGGTTGAAGCACCGAAAGGAGAAGGCATTGTGATAGATAATCAAGAAATTGGACTTAATTAACTTAGACCTAGAAATAGGCTAAGGATTAAGAGGATTCATAGATTAATTAAAGAACTTAATGGGTCTTAATTAATTCTAACTCCACGAAAGTAGGATTAGTTTGATTAAGGCACTCTTTGTCTCACTCGAAAGGGAATTCAAAGGATTTAAGAATTAATCTTCTTAAAACCATAAGTTTCATAACATTGGATAACCAATTTAAAATCCCAAAATAGCTCGAATATGAAATCCTGAACTCCGGAATCGCCTTTTTACCATTGTTAATTTCTAATCGAATTTAATTACTTGCCATTTTGAATATTGCCATATTTGAACTTGCTTATTTCAATTTGCTGCAATTTTAGTTTGATTAATACATTGTTGAATAGAATATTAATTTTTGCATATTTAGATTTCATACTCCATTACCCATCAATTCATTATTTTAATTTCAAAAATATTTCAATTTACTCAATTTTTTATATCAAAAATTCAATCATTAACACAACTCCTCGTGGGATCGATATCTTTTCTATACTACTTGTACGACCCGTGCACTTGCGGTAGGGACGCATCACAGTGACCTCGTTTCACGTCTGTGAGTAGATATTTATTTTATTTATAATTTCAATATTATTATATTCTTGGCATGCTCATACATCACTTATATTTATATTTATGTAGTTAAACATTAGGCATGCCTTAATTTGCATTTATACTTGTTAGTACTTGCTTAGTTACTGTGTTTGATAATCTAGAGCTGTGTGTGTGAGTGCGTGTGTGTGGTATATGTGGATATGGGTAAGACGGGCATATCGGCTTGAGCTAGTCTCGCTTGAGGCCCGGTCCTTTTTGAGAAAGTCGGAGTGAGTACGGCTTTGAGTTGATCTCGCTAACCCCACATGTGGATTATTAAGTGAAAGTCCGACTCGAGTTGATCTTGCTGGCAGGCTTTGGATTAAGAGAGCTGGGTAGAGAGATCAGCTTCCCATATATGTATGGATATGACACGGGTGAGTGAGAGCTCCAGATTATCTTTGATGTGAATTATTGTGATTTGTTTGATTTGTATGAAATGATGCATTTCATTCATATGGATGCATTAGAATTTGATAGTTATAGAAATTGTAAGTAAAATAAATATTTACTCTCTGAGTCAAATGCTCACTCCTGTTCGCCTTATTTTTTCAGGATACAGGAGATTTCTTGTTGAGTTCTAACCTGCCTCTCTCCCTCGCAGGTCATCTATTAATGTTTGTAATATTTTGTATAATTTTGTTAACTCCTAGAATTCCGCATGTGTTAGAATACTTATTTGATTTGCGTCTATATTATAATTGTCATGTTGGACTTGTAAACTTATTAAATGCATGTATGATTGGACTGGATGAGGGAGCCGAGCTCCCATTTAATTTTTATAACATTATGAGTATGTGGAGGGTGAGCTGAGCTCCCCAAATTCTTATATGTTGTGTTTACAGGTCGGACGATTCAAAAACTCCCCGTTGTATGGTCCATATTATGACTGGACTCTGTCCAGTTGTCTTCTTGAAATTGGGCTTAACATGGGCCTTAGGATTGGGTTAAGGAATAGTTAGGCTTACTACGGGCCTCGGGGGCTTTAGGCTGGCCCAAGTCCTAGTGCCGATCCGGCCCATAAGTTGGGTCATGACATAAACTAAAACCAAAACTGTATCAAAATTACTTAGTACCAAATCGAAACCAAAACTATCACTGCCACTATTATTACTATCACTATCACTACCACTACCACTACCACTACTACTACCATTATACTACCACTACCACTACCATTATATTATCATCACCATTGCCATTAACACTACCACTATCACTACCATTACTACTATCACTATCACTACTACTATTGTTAGTACTATCACTATCACTATCACAATCATGAACACTATCACTACTAGTATAGTTTTACGTGTAAAAATTGAGATTCGAAAAGAAATTAGAATTTAAATTGAAATCAAAATCAAACAAAAACTAGAACCAGAACTATATCGAAATTGTTTAAAACCGAACCAAAACTGAAACTAAAGTTTGATTCCAAGCATAATTCTTAAAAAAAAAAAAAAGATTTGGCTCCGATTCTGATTCTTGTGTAGAAACGTATTGATTCTACCGAAATCAAAAACAAAACCAAACACCCCTACATAGTTTTCCTGAAATTTATTTTGAAAAATTATCATTTAAATCTAATTTTTTATAAATTTAAACATGATATGCTCCACATTTGAAATAAATAGAATTCATATATTTGTGTTGTGAATTTATAATAAATTAAATCTAATTTGTATATTTTTCGCTTTAATTTAACTTATTTTTAAAAAAATTTTAATTTAAAATGAAGCCAATTGAAAGTAAATTTAAATCTAATATTTTGCAATATTTTAAATTTAATCAGAATTAAATTAAATTATTTATATATATTAATTGTAAACATTTAAAGTAGTGTATTATTTTTTAATATTTAAAATAATATTTTCAAAAAATTGATTATTATTTTTTATAACAGTTTTAAATAATTTTCAATATTTTATCTGAATTTAACAACTTCAAGACAACATTTCATTTTTTTAAAATTTATACATAATTTAAAATTAGTTAAGTACAAACATAAATTCATTTTAACAAGATATAGATCTAAATATTAAACAAGAAAAAAGTAAGTAACTTGAGAGCTGAAAAGTTAAACAATGGAGTGAGAAGAAAAAAAAAAAGTAAACATTAGGCAATTTAGCCGTGTTTTGACCCTAGCAATGCGTTTTAGCTTGCAGTGATCTCTCTTCCAGTGATAAGCGATCGAAGATGAGCGGCGGCGTTTGTCTCTCCCAGGTCCCTTTCGGTTTTGAACTTGGGTAGACTTGCCTCAATTAGGGTTTTTACTAATGGATTGCAATATAACCGTTCCAATACTAGACTGATTATATTTATTAATCAAGAAACTACTATATATTATAAAAAAAAAATTGTTAATTTCAAATTGAGGTGTATAAAAAATATAACTCATTAAGACATTTTATCAAACATGTTGAAGATGAAAATAAGAAGAAAAAATGAATTAAAAAAAAAATTGACACTAGAACAATAACAATAGTATTATTTATGAAAGGATCAATATTTAAATTTATGAAATATTTTAATCCCAGCTAATTTGCTAGTTAACTATCTAAAATTACAAACCTTAACTTATAAATCGAAGTTAAAAATTATGAAAACCTAGATTTAACAATTGGATTAATTAAGAAGCAAAACAAGCAAAGAGAAAACCACGAAACATGTACCTTAACTAATAAATAATTTAATTCTTTAGCTATGTCAAAATCAAGAGTGAGAATATATATATATGTATATATATATATATATATATAAAGCTCTATACAAATTTTAAAACATGTATCATTTTATTTTTATTTTTTTTTTATCATTTCACTTTTTTTTTTCTCTTTTATATCTTACTTTTTATATTTTTCATTTTTAGAGTTTTCTAAATAAATATTCTCACCTTATAATATTTAATATTATCATTGTTTTTTCTTTTAAAATATTTTTTAGTATAATAATATCTCAATTCCATAATTTTATCAATACCATTATCATTATAGTAATATATATATATATATATATATATATTACAAAAATTGGGAGCCAAGGGCTCCATGTCCTTTGATTCTAGAATTAAAATATTACAACTACGATACATCTATTTTTTTAGGAAAAGAAAATGGGAGGGGGGCTGCGTCCGCCATTGTTACAATTATAGTGATTATTGGTATGAATAGTTTTAATTATATTGGTTTGTTAGATTCCAGTGTTCTTTGACATTGAAACCACTTTGTTTGGGGAAAATTATTATTTAATTTTTATATTTTAATGAAATTAATTACTTACTTAATGTAGTTTATATATTTTATTTTTGTTAAACTATTTAATTCTTTATTAAATTTTTTGTTATTTAAATTATTATTTAGTCTCTCTATTTTAGTAAAATTAATTAGTTAGTCATTATATTTTAAAAAATATATTAATTAGTTTATATAATTTGATTATGTTAACTTTTTAGTCTCTCTCTCTCTTTTTTTTTTATACCCAAGCTGCCTTAACTCTCTTCCCTTATTTTTCTCTTCCCATTTTTCTTCCCCTCCACACACACAACCTTCTCCCTTCATATTCTCTCTATTTTTCATGGATAAATTTCTCCAATAATCACTTAACTTTGTTAATTATTTCATTCTAGTCATTATACTTTAATTTGTTTCAATAAAATCACTTATCTTTTTTATTTTTTCACTAATAGTCACTTAAACTAGAATCCGGTAGAATCGCTAGTGAACTCTTATATGGCATGTCTTATGTGACTTTAATTCATAAAAAAAAAAAAAATCTTTTTGATAGATCAAATTAAAAAACTAAAGAAAAAAAAAAGTTTTTATCTCTATCACTACAAGAAAATATCAGAATAGAAACCGAATTTAGAAACGGATTTATATCGGTTTATAATTTGAAACGGATTTTGAAACGGAAATCTGGTAGAACAACTTAAATACATTAAAAACCAAATAGCAACTGATTAGAAACCGAAATTAGAAACGGAAACTCGTCGGTTTCTAAATTATGAAGAACATTTTGATGGCAAATTTAGCAACTGTTTATAAACCGATTACAAACCGATTTTTGAAACCGAATAATTTTCCGTTTCTAATATTTGTCATATTAGAAACCGAATATATCGGTTCCTAATTTCTTTCACTTTAATTTAGAAACCGATTTAATTCGGTTTCAAAATAAAAGTATTATCTATTTATATTTAGAAACCGATTCGTATCGGTTTCAACATTCATATAATTTCCATTTTATTTACTAAAAATTAAAGTCTGTATAGAAACCGAATCCTATCGGTTTCAATTTTCCTTTGTTATATTTAGAAACCGATTTATTTCGGTTTCAAAATAAATCTAATCATTAATTTTATTTATTAAATTTTAAGGATAAATTAGGAACCGATTCATATCGGTTTCTAATTACCTGAAAATTTAGAAACCGATTTATATCGGTTTCAAAAGTAATGTAATTTCTATTTTATTTACTAAATTTTAAAATAAAATAGAAACCGATTCCTTTCGGTTTCTAATTACTCAATAAATTTAGAAACCGATTGCTTTCGGTTTCAAATTTTACTTAAAACGTTAGAAACCGATTCCTATCGGTTTCTATTTTCTTTTATTATATTTAGAAACCGATTTATGTCGGTTTCTAATTGAAAGTAATTTAGAAACCGATTGCTTTCGGTTTCAAATATTAAATTGTTCTCTAATTATATTTATAATTTCTATATTATTTACTAAATTTTCAAAATAGAAACCGATTATTATCGGTTTCTAATTTTCACGATGCTTAGAAACGATAACTTTCGGTTTCAAAATTTATCGATTATATATTTGATTTAATAAATTTTAAAGTAAAGTTAGAAACCGATTTCTGTCGGTTTCAAAATCAATGAAATTTTAAAATAAATTAAGAACCGATTTATATCGGTTTCTAATTCTTTTAGTTATATTTAGAAATCGATAGCTTTCGGTTTCAAAAATTAAAGTGTTATCTAATTATTTTTATTTAATTTTAATTTTAATTATACAGAATTATATTAATTTTATTTTCATAAAACTATAGGGGATAATTTAATTTCAAATATATATATTATATTAATTTTTTTTCAACTATATTAATTTTTTATACTATTCTAGAGAAATGTCTTTCATAAACTTACGCTATTAAAATAATTTAAATCAATAATTAATTATATTTATAAAAATAAAAAAATATTTACAAGTAAATACTAATTTAATACTAGCTCCATTCTATGTCAATAATTTTTAAAATTTTTTATAAGAATTAAAAAATTATTGGATAAATATTTTATAAAAATAATATTAAAAATTAATTAAAATTTCTTTATAATATCATTGAAATGTAAAAATATGTGAAAAAATAAATATATTGAGAATAATAATAATTAAAGTAAAGTTAAAAAATAATTAATATTTTCATAATTTTATAAAATAACAAATAAAATAGAAATTTTTTTTTTAAATGAGAGTGCTAAATTACATAAAACTACGTAGTTTTAAGGATAGGTGACCTTAACAAACCTAAAACGCTCCTCTGTTCTACATTGCCCTTGCTTCTTAAAGTTTCGATCACTCCTAGACGCGCGCCTCGGTTGAGCGAGTGTCTTCTTTGTCAAGCTTGCTTGTTGCATTCCTTCACGAAGCTCATCATTCAAATTTTGTGCATTTTTACCTCTATTTTCAAGTGAAGCTCCTGTAATTTTCTATTTCCCTCTCTCTCACTCTCTTTTTTTGTTTATTTGTTTTTTTTTTATTCCTTCTTTCTGCGTTTACTCTTTTGTTTTCTCCTATACTCTATGTGGACCACTGTTATCATATTGTAGTTAGGGGTTTTTCTTTGAATTGCTAGATTTGTGCTTGCTTCTTCTATTTTGAGTTCATTGACCATTGATTTGTAGGGAGATTTGTTCTTTTGGGACAATGGTTATAAAGGGAGATTTGGGTTTTGTTGCTTCTTTATGTATTAATTTAGACCTTTAGATTTGAGGTGTTTTTCTAGAAAATTGCAGGTTAGTTTTTTAGATTTTATTATCTGTTAGTTTTTTGGAGCTTAATTATACAGTTCCGGCGTTAATTTGAAGCTTTCTTGGTGGTCATTCGGTTTTCTCTTCTAATAAGCCTTCTGGTGAGCATATGTTTTCTTTCTATATTTAGTTACTGATTTGTCTAACTTTTCTTTTTGTTTAAAGCTCTCTTGGGTTTCTTGAGCAGTATAGGTTCTACTGGATTTCTTGAACCGAGTATAGGCATTCATTTCTCTTGCATTGGTATATTTGTTAACTTGTAAACTCAAGTGAAAATAAGAAATTTCATTACTTGATTTTCATCTGTATATGTAGCTTGTGCATGAGATATGAAATTACGAACAGGGACTATTCCCATTCTCGTTTCTTGATTGCTAAATTTGATTAATGACCTTAGTATAACATTAATATATGCAATGGTAGTGGGGTGAGTTTGGTTGGTTGTGTGAGATTCATCAAACTTTAATGTCATTTTTATTGGGTAGGCGTTGGATTTTAATTCTATTGTGTTATCTACATCATTGTGCCACATTCCTGTTTGCTACTGGCCTCCTTCACCATCCAACCTAATCTCTACTGAATCCTCTTCCCATCCAACCCTTCTCTGGCCTCCTTCACCAAACCTCCATGAAACTCTTTTTGGTTGTGTATATAGAAATGAGGGAATCAAGCATTAACTTGTTTCTTTGAAGCTAGTCCTTTAAATTGGAACCAATCCAATTTTCTTTCATTTTGGAAAAGGTAGATCTTTCACCGGTTTTCAAAACAAAGACCTTTCCTCCAGAATTGTCAACTCCATTTTGTTGAGAAGACAATGAACATGCGAAGTTGCCCTGGTTCTCGGAGTGGCTTCCACGATCGGATCCTCTAATATGCTTATCCGATAGCACGGGTTCTTTATTCTGTCCATCTCGCCCACCTTCTCGAGTCCATGGACCCGAAACGTCCCCGCGACCTCCTTGATGAGGTAACAACTTCTTTCACTTGTCCTCTCCAATTGGCGTTAACACGATTTTGACTCTAATTCATCAAGATCTCAACGGCTCGCTCAAAAGATTTAGCATAGGAATCGTCCATCTGCTTGTGTCCACATGAATCACTTATACGGCTGCGGATTTTGCTTCAGAATTTCATTCATATGACAAGCGATTGCCAAGTTGCACCGCTTGTTCTTATCTGGCTCCAAGGATGAGCTTTCTGCAAAATATATTTTTAATGAAAATTAGCCTATTACATTTAGATTAAACTTAATAGTTTCTGTCAAGTTATATTTGAGTGAAGAACAAAACTTACATGTCTTTGTTCACCAAACCATAATCATGATCTTTGCAAGTAAGCCCGGGCCAAGTTCCCTAATATCTGTATCGCTTAAGTTACAAAGTGGAATAACGTCCGAGATGTATGGTTAAAAGAAGACATAAAAAGAACAATCTAATAGAGATTGTATTCCACCTTGATCTTTCTTGTTCAATGGTTATTTGAATCTTCTTCCCTTGAGATCTTGCAATCTTTGTCCTCTTTCCACCAAAAGCTATACCTTCTTCTATGTTCTTGATTTGCGATGGCATTTCAATCTCCTCATCAATTCTTCGGACCTCTGAAATATTCAGACCAATGTGAAGATGAAATACATTACAACTCCATATAGCAACATTAATAGACATCATAAAACCCTCGATTGCACACAAAAGACGGAACAAGTTTCCTCTTAAGCAGAAATCACCACACAGACAAAAGAATACATGTTTCTTTGACATTTCCTTCTGATTATAATTATATGCCTACAATGTCAAACAAATTGCTCAGTTTCTAGTGTGCATTAGTTGAATGCATTTATATGGTTCCTTACTTAAACTGCTTGTTTCTTATGTGACTTCTAACCAAGTTTGAGTTCCATTCTCTTTAGAAGTCCCATCACAAAACTTGAGCTCACCAGTAGCATAGTAAGACATTAAAACTCTGCAAACACTTGAAGAAGTAAAATTCATAATCTTTGATTCCTTGTAAATTCTATGCACAGCTTTTTAATACAAGCTAGTCTCATGAAATGTCACTCTCCCAAAACGTCACTCTCATAAATTCTATGCACAGCTTTTTGAGAACCAATTCATTATTTACATTAATCTAATAAACTAGAAGGGAATTAATTAATGATAAACGACTTGGATAGATTCCTATTATATATATGAAATAAAATATATAATAAATATTTTATCAATGAAATTTAATTTTATAATAATAGAGCTGTCTCTAAATTTATATCTTAATTTAAATTTTAATTAAATTTATATCTTACCATGTCATGCATATGATGTGGTGTAAAAACCAATAAAATGAATACACATCAATTATTAACTAATTAATTTTTTTATTCAAAATTCTAATGGATAATTGTAAACACAGTTTGTTTTTCCTTTTTCAAAGCAGTTTTTTCAAAGCAGTTTTTACCCCTGTGTCTTAATCTTACAGGTTAGGGCACTACGTCATTGTACACTGACTTCATGCAATAATTTCCCCCTTGATTTGGAGCAACCAAAGAGGATGCGTACAGTCATTTCCCATTGACTAAAAATAAGGTCCTGGCCGTTTATTTTCTTTCTTGCCAATAAAGTTAACTTATTTGGTTAAATTAAATTTATTATAAATTTAAACTATAAAATATATAATAAATTTTATTTATTAAATATTTAAATTTTATATATTTATATTTTAAAATTATAATAAATTAAATTTAAATAAAAATTTAACTCTTTTAAAATTATTTCATTGTTTTTCTTAGAAATTTCAAATTTTCATTCCTATATAACTAATGGAATGCTCATGCTATGCACAATAATATATATATTAAAAAAAATAAGAAAAATTTATATAAGATTTAATTTGATCATTAAATTATTATTAATTAAAAAAACTATTCTTTAATTAAAAGAATTTTAATAAAACTATTTAAAAAATTAAAACTCTAAATGTTAGCAACAAACTTTGGCCAAATGAGTTAATAGTTACTCTCAAATTAGTAATCTTAATAGTTATAAATTTTTTTTTCTTTTTTAATGATTGAGAGAGAAAATTTTTAAGTATCAATTTTTCTTTCAAAATAAATACGAGTATTAATTTTCGCATTGGTGTGGTGCCCACTAAGTAAACAACAGAGGGTGAAAATTATTAGGTCCGGCCTCTCTCAGGGATCTTAGCTTACACGTGAGTCGTCCATGTGATTGTAAATTACACTATATTTATAATTACACTATATTTATTTATTTATTTACTTTGAGGTGTTAAATTTTATACAAGAATTTACTGACAGAATTTCTTTTTTTTTTTTTTTTTGGAACTACAGTCTGTCTCATTCTCTTTTGGTCACTATCTCTCGTTATTTTGTCCGTTGCTTTCAGTATCCATCATTATTGGTAGAGATGATACAATTCTAATTGGGTTAGGGCCTTACCTTTCAAAGCATGATTGGGGATATGATGTAATTCTGATATATGACATATCATTACTAATATTCACTTAATTATTACACTATTAGCAAAATGGGATCGATCGGAGATGGATGTATGCTAGGTTAAAAGATGGTCTATTGACCTCAGAATTCATAGAAGGTATTGAACAATTCATAACATTTGCTAAGCAACATCCAGTGGATGGATGGGGATAAGCGAAGTGTCCATGTAATCATCGAAAGTGTCGAATCGTAATTATGTCGATGAGAATACAATTCGGTTACATTTGATGAAGCATGGATTTGTGCCATATTATTATAAATGGATTCTACATGGGAACCCGCACAAGTGATATTGATAGTCAAAACATAAATGTTATGATAGCGAGTCTGCTCAAGAGGTTGATAGTATCACAAGCAATACATACGAGCAAATGGTAATGAATGCAGTAGGTCCTGGTTTCTTTCAGGATGTAATGGAGGAGCCTCTGAATCCATCATCTCAAAAATTGTATGACATGTTAAAAGCTGCTAATCAAGAGGTGTGGCCAGGTTGTAAAACTCATTCGCAGCTCTCAGTTGTTGCAAGGATGTTGAACATCAAGGCAGGACATCATTTGTCAAAAAGGTGTTTTGATGACATCTGCCAACTTATGAAAGAGGTGTTCTGGGATGAAAATTTAATGATGAAAACTTTTACTGACGAAGAAGTTGGTTCAAGCATTGGGCCTACTGTTGAGAAGATTCATTGTTGTACTAATGGATGTATGTTATATTGGGTGAAGATAGTGAGTTAACGAATCGCAAATTTTGTGACCATCCACGGTTCAAACGACATAGTCGAGGCTCTTCTAATTTTCAAACCAATGTGCCACATAAGAAAATGTACTACTTTCCTCTCACACGAGATTGCAAAGATTATATGCTTGAATGCAACAGCAAAAGAAATGAGATGGCATGCTGAGCATGACCATGAAGATGGGGTAATGTGTCATTGTTCAGATGCAACTACATGGAAGCATTTTAATAAAACACATCCTTCATTTGCTGCTGAGGTTAGGAATGTAAGGCTAGATCTGCAGATGGGTTTCAACCATTCGGTCACAGACAACAATATTCATCTTGGCAGTCATTGTCACTCCTTACAATTTGCCTCCTTGGTTATGTATGAAGGAAGAGTATATGTTCCTAACGGTAATAGTTCCAGTCCGAGAAACCCAAAAGACAAATTGGATGTGTACTTACAGCCCCTTATTGCGGAGTTGAAACAGTTGTGGGAAGTTGGAGTTGAGACATATGATGCATCAAAGAAGAATAATTTTAATATGAGGGTTGCGTTATTATGGACAATAAGTGATTTCCTGCATATTCAATGTTGTCGGTTGGAGCACAGAGCAAGACCGCTTGTCCATATTGTAGGGACGATTCGGATGCATTCACATTGACAAAGGGTGGTAAACAATCATGGTTTGACAATCACCGTAAATTCTTACTACTAACCATCCTTTCAGACGGAATAAAATTGCTTTTAGAAAGAACAAAGCGATTACAAAAGTGCTCCCCATTCTATCTGGTGAGGAAATTTTAGAACAAATAGAACATCTAGGATTAATGTGTGTCACGGATATGGGTGCAGATGAGAATAATTGCAAAGCAAAAACACGGGTTGGAAGAGACGGAGCATTTTTTGGGATTTGCCATATTGAGTACTAACATGCTTCGCCACAACCTGGATGTCATGCATATAGAGAAAATGTATTTGAAAATATTTTTAATCTTGTGATGAATGTTGAAGGGAAGACGAAGGACAATGCAAAATCAAGGGAAGATTTGAAAGAGTTTTGTCACACTGAGTTAGAGAGGATATGGCAACAGAAAGTATCCTAAAGCATGTTACACATTAGACAAACAATCAAAAGCGATGTTGTGTGAATGGCTTAAAAATCTTAGATTCCGGATGGTTATGTGTCAAACATGGGTAGGTGTATAGACATGCGAAAACTAAAGTTGTTTGGGATGAAAAGCCATGATTGTCATGTCTTTATGCAAATATTACTCCCAATAGCATTTAGGAATTGCTTCCAAAAATGTGTGGCAAGCATTGACCGAATTGAGCAATTTCTTTAGAGAGTTAACTTCAACAACACTTAGAGTAGAAGCCATGTTCTGACTCAATGAAGAGATTCCTATTATATTATGTAAACTAGAGCGTATATTCCTCCAAGTTTCTTTGACTCCATGGAACACCTCCCGGTGCATTTGGCTTATGAAGCATGGATTCTGGTCTGTGCAAAATCGGTGGATGTATCCATTTGAGAGGTAACTAGTTTAATGTATTGTTGTATACTATCATTACATGGAAAAATGAAAATTTGTTGTGACTAAATAGTAAATGGTACAGGTACCTTAGGAAGTTAAAAAATAATGTGAAAAATAAAGCCAAAGTGGAAGGTTCCATATGCAATGCATATTTAGTTGAAGAAGCATCGTCATTCTGCGCTCATTATTTTGAACCCCATGTCAACACAAGGCATCGAAAGGTTCCACGCAATGATGATACAGTCGAGCATATGGATGAACATCTAGGGAATCTATCAATTTTCACTCATTCCGGTAGGCCACTGGGAAAAGGAAAGGTTAGATATCTCACAGAACAAGAATTTCAAGCAGCACAAATGTACATCTTGTTGAATTGTATAGAAGTAAAATCGTACATTGAGTAAGTTTTTCTAATATTCAATTATTATAATTGTTGCAATGCCATTATTGATTCCAAACATGTAATTAACTATTTTCATTGTGTGCAGCATTTTTGTTAATGAGTTACACATGGCCAATCCAAATATCAATGATAAACAAGTTGATGAGAAACTAGAGCGTGAATTTGATAAGTGGTTCAATAAATATGTTCACAATCCTCCAACAATATATCAAGCCGCTTTTAAAGGATCTATCAAAGGGTCCATTAAGAAGTGTTATGTGCTACAATAGTTATGTAGTTAATGGTTATAAATTTCACACTAAAGGTTATGGTTCGCATAGGGCAACGATGAGCGATGGGGTATGTATCAAGGGGACTAATTACATAACTAATGAAAGTGACTACTATGGACAATTAATTGAAGTGCTACGATTGGAGTACCCTGGATTACCAATCAAAAGAACTGTATTGTTTAAATGTGATTGGTTTGATCCAACACCAAATGTGGGAACAAAGATTCATCCAAAATATAAGCTTGTGGATATTAATCATAAAAGATCCTTCAATAGGTATGAACCATTTGTTCTTGCTATCCAAGCTGCTCAGGTGAATTATTCCATATATCCAAGCTTAAAACGTGACAAGGATGATTGGTGGGCTGTGTTCAAAATCAAAGCGAGATCTGTTATTGATCTTCCTGAGCAAGTGAATGTCACAACCCCCCCTGCACGGGAAGAACCATTTCAAGAAGATGAAATGGAAGTCCCTTTGATTCAAATTGACGATGATGATGATCAACAACAATACTTGAATGATCAAAACGGTGTACTAGTTGAAATTAATGAAGAGGATGTTGAAGATGAAGAAGAGCTTGAATTGGACTCAGAAAGTGATGAGGAATGCGATGATGTATATGATAGTGATACTAATTAGAATTAGGTATTTCTCTTAATGAATTTATATTTCTAAACTTGAAGTATAAACTCTAACTAATTTCATCTGTATTATGTATCATAAGTTGAATGAAGCTAACTAATTAATACAATTATTTATGCAGATGCGAGGCAACTCGCAGGGAGGTTTGTTGGGTCATTCACGGTCAAGGCGATTACATGCGTGATGAGCCCAATGATCAACTAGACCAATCTACAGGTCAGCCTCGGGTTCCTTCACGATCCATCGGGAGGTCGGCACCAGATCCGGAGGGGTCTCGCTTCAACACAAAGATCGAGCTACAACACCACCTCCACCGCCACCACCTATTACCCCATCTTCTGAGCCTGCAATTGGATCAACCTCTGGTCATGAAGGTCATTCAGTTGGGGCAGCACCAATATCATCGATGGATGGCCTATCACTCACTACATTTGGAAGAAAGAAAAGAATAAAGCTCATTAATGGCACGTAAGTATTTAAAATTAATTAACTTTATCTATGATTTGGTATTACCTATCATTGGGAATTGAAATCTTGTGTTTCTACATTTACATAAAATCAATATATTTCTTTGTCTTTCTTTTGTACAGGTTACATCCATCGGAGGAATGTGCTAAGAAGATGAAGAATATCTTCAAGGAGAGGATGGACCCAGAGGGGCACTGTTGGAAAACTATCACGCCTGAAACAAAAGAGTTTTACTGGGATGAATTTCAAGTAATAAAATAAATATTTAAATATTAGCTATCAGATAACTAATTTGCATAGTTTATGAAACCTCAAAAAAGAATGTTATGAATAAATATCATTTAAGTGATGAGAATTTGTGAATTAATGTAAAAGAACACAATTGAAGTATATTAATGCTTAAATGATCTATATGTACAGCTTGTGTGATATTGAAAATATATATTGTTGTGAGTTGTTGTAGTTGGGGTGGATGTTATTTATTGTTGAGAATATATGAAGTGTTTTTAACAGGTGCAATTAATACCTAATAACTAGGTTGGATTGTCCAAAATTAAGGGGAAATGCTGTCAATTTTTTTCTAAAATATTATCATACTAATACAACTGTCTTAATTTTTATTTATTTTATACCAGAAATACTTTGATTGGCAAGAGGTGACTCCACTAGTAAAGGAAGCTTGGAGGCGTAAGGCTGCAGAGCGCTATAAGGCCCTAATGTGCAATGTCAGGAAAGGAAAATCCAAGGTCATCGTGCCTAATAGTACAATGCAAAAATGGAAGGAGGCATGGAGTAGCCCAGAGTTTAAAGCCAAGAGCCATCAATTCACTGCTAACCGTTGTAGTGAGATAGGGGGAGTTGGGGCAGGCATCTCTAGACACACAGGGGGTTCAGTTTCACATGCTACTCACGCAGATAGAATGGTAATGATTTCATATTTACTATAGGATGGTAATGATTTCATATTTACTAGTTTTGTTATTGTCTGTCTACATATTAGTAGCAAATAATCGAACATTATTATAAACATCACTAAAATCATTATATCTTTCAGAAGCCCACTTGGCGAAGACCTTTTCCTTATGAACTTTTCCATAAGACCCACACTAGGAAAGGCACCTCCGATATGGTTGATTCACGCGCAATCAATTAAGGTAAGTGAACAAGTATTTTATGTCTTTCAATTATATGAAAAAATGAATAAGTGAGTTTGTTTATTCAATTGCCAAGAAAAATAAATTTAAAATATGTGTATTGACTTATGCGGGATGCATTTTTGGCGCTTAAGGAGCGATCGTCTCAACCACAAGAGGGGTGCGGTGACCCTCCTATTGTAGATGAGGTCGCACTATATTATCAAGTTGTGGGGGGGGAGACGACGAACAGGGGTTATGGCAGTGGATCTCAAGCATCAATTTGTTACCCTAGCTCATCACATGGATCATCTTCTACTGCATCCTATTGTGCTCAGTCAGAGGCAATGGAGGAAGAGATTCAACAATTGCATTAGACTATTGCAACGCTCAAGGATAGTTTGGTTGCAATGGAGGAGAGAGATCGACAACGCGAGTTAATGCTAGAGGAGAGATATAGACAACGTGGAGCGGACATCGGAGGAGCGCATGCAACAAATGATGCAAAACATGATGGCACAAATGATGCAGTCTGCGATTCTGACCCCAACTCCACATACGACTCATCAAGATGATGGTAGAGAGGTGATAGTGTTGATGAGTGATTATCTTGTTGATGACAAGTAGCTTGTTTTTGTTATTATGATATTTTATTTTTCCATACAAGATATTATTGTCATAACCCTTCTTTGTCATATTTATATATAATATTGTGATATTTGATATTTGATAGCGATATTATAAATATTATGATATTGAGCATTTAAAATTAATATTATATTATATGCTTCAATACAGGAAATAATATATTAAATAAAAAAATAAAAATTTTCTACTAGTAATTTGAAACGGATTAAAAACGAATTTTTCCGTTTCTAATCCAATAACACAAGGATCGGTTTCAGAATTTAGAAACCGATTTGAAACGGAATTTCTGTTTCAAAAAAATTGAAACCGAAATATCAGTTTTTAAATTAAAACGGAATTTGAAACCAAATATATGTGGTTTCTAAATTTGAAACGGAATAGTGGTTTGAAAATAGATTCAGAATTTGAAACGGACGCCATTTTCCGTTTCAAATTTATTTAGAAACTTGCGGATTTAAAACTGAATATTTCGGTTTCAAATTGGTTTCTAAATGTATTTAGAAACCGATTTTCACTGATTTGAAACCGAATATTCGGTTTCAAATCTCCTTTTTTCTTGTAGTACTGCTTATTATATTTATTAATCTCTATTTTTAAACTCAAAAAACCATATAGGAAAGAAACAAATTTCAATTAGACCTAACAAATGTATACTTTTTTTTTTATATATAATTTAAAGCCACTTACGACATTCCACATAGGAGTTTTACCAAAGATTGTAGCGAATTCTGGTCAAAGTGACTGCTAGTGAATAAAAAATAAAATATGAGTGATTTTATTAAAATAAATTTAAGTATAATGACTAAAATGAAATAATCAACAGAATTGAGTAATTGCAGCTAAAATTTATCTATTTTTCATCTTTTAATAGAAATTAGTATAAACTATAACGTAAAAAAGTTAATCAATTTTCATAAATTTCTAATTAATCAAAACAATAATTTAGAAAAATTGTTTTTCAATAGAGAAAACATAAAAATTATGTTCAGGAAATTAGATAAAAATATTTAAATAATTTTTAAAAAAGATAAATCCATATTTAGTATTCACAAAGCAAAATTTTTATCAATGAATATGTTTTTTGAAATATTATATTTTCAAAATATAGGAACTAATTATTAGTTTTCACTAAAATTGAGGAACTAAATTGTAGTATTTTTCAAAATAAATAGATTAATTAAATTTTTTCATTAAAATAGAGAGACTAAATAGTAATTTAATAGGTGTTGACTAATAAAAAATTTAACGTAGAGATTAAATAGTTTAACGAAAATAAATATATAGAATTAAAATAAATAATAATTTTTTACCCTTTATTTGAAAAAATTATATAATAAAATTGATGTATGTATAACGGTTTCATAATAACCGTTAATTATGATGAGTTTTGCATGATTTTCAGTGTAATCAATTATTATGGTTAAATCATTATGCATACAACGGTGCACTGAATAAAAATTTATTTATTTGAGCTTATACATATATGCATAGGAGTCGACAGTCTCTTCGTACTCCATTTTTCTGCAGGTTGCGGAAGGAACGCAACTTTAAAACTATGGCTTCCAGCTGCAACTTCAAGAAGGAACTTAACAAGGTACCGATACTCATTCTGCCAGTTATTATTAATTTTTCTTTTTTTAAAAAAATAAATAAATATGTATATTTTCCTATATATATTAATTATTTAATATGAGCTCATATAGATATATGATGATACATGCAATTAATTAAGCAGGCATTGTTTGGCGGAAATTCATGTTATAGGGAGGTGATATTGAATAGACCAAGCAAGTTAAATAGCCTCGATTATGATGTGGTTTATATATATATATATATACCAATTCCCTTCATTATTTTTATTTTCCTCTTTAGTTTCCTGTGTTAATTCTGCATATTTTAATTTTCAAGTAAAAAAAATCAGTTAATATATTTTTTTTATTTTAATTTGCAGGTTTCTCAATTGCTTAAGAATTTCAGAGACTTTGAAACGGATTCTACTATTAAATTTGTCATTTTGAAGGTATATATATATATATATCCACCATTGCATATGTAAATTTTGAATATTTTATTTGTGTTAGCTGGTATTTTTATTTTTTCGAAATTAAATTTGATAATTAATTAATTAATGAGTATTATTAAATATATAAAACATAAACAATCAACAATTGCTATTAAAAAATGATTGAGGAGAGAAGAATATAATTTTTTTAAGTGAACTATTAAAAATTTAAAATCATAATTGTTACAAAAATTTTAACTCACTTTTTAATTGCTATTTATAAGTTGTTAATATTTAATTAGTCATCGCTAAATAAGGTTTAAGAAAAATAATTTGAAAATTATTCATAGTCAATTATGATTTGTGAATTCATTAATTTTGTTTTCAATTTCTTTTTAGCAGGCAAATGGGAAAGCATTTTGTGCAGGTGGAGATGTCGTTTCAGCTGTTGTTTCCATGAGAAATTCTTCAATGATTTGCTTCCAAATGAATTTCTTTCCATTATTAATTTTGGCCTAAACATGAAAAGAAAATGAAAATTCTCTATAATTATCCCTTTTTTTTATTCATTTAACTCTAATTCTAACTTAAACATGAGACTTTACAATATTAAAAATATTCTAACACTATTGATATATCTTCCTTATCATTAATCAATATTTTTTTTGAAATTATCATTAATTAAAAGCGTTTGTTTATTTTTTTAGAAAATAAAAAAATATAATTTTTATTAAATAAAAACATAATACAAATCTGAAATATAAAATTTTATATTAGTATAATTTTATATACAAGAAAAATTAAGATAAACCATTTATATAAAATATAATAGCAATTATCTTGATTTAAAAAATCTAATCGTACTGATAAAGTATTTGATTTAGCAATCCAACCATAAGCATGCTTTATTTAGTTGTAATTACCATTATTTGACTACACAGTCTTTTCTAATAGCTTGATCTGAAGACTATTAAATTTTGATATCCTTATGAAGAGATGATTTATACTTTCTATCATTGATTTCTGTCCAAATAATAAAATAAAACACTTAACAACTTTATGATAAAAAAAAAAGAAAAATAAATTTTGAAATGGAGAAAATAGTAAATCTCACAAAGGAAAATATCAAATGCTCATAGAAGATGAGACACTAAATTCTCTCAAAGGAGGCAACAAAATTAAAATTAATCAATAAGGATAAATTAAGGACAAATACAAATATGTTACAAAAGGATACAGATATGGAGATTATTGATAAAAATATTAAAAAAAAAAAAAGAAAAAAGAAAGATGGGGAAAACAAAAAAGAAAAGGGAGAGGAGTAACCCAATAGAAATACTCACCAATGATCGCCCGAAAAAGCTCATAAAAATAAGAAAATGAGAAAAGAAAAAGTTTGGAGAATAAGGCAGTTAAGATTTAAATAATTAAACTGTTGGTTTGTTAATTTGACCATTATTAAACTATTTCATCATCTATTATTGAAGTACTAACAAGAAAGTAGTTTTTTAATTTTATCTCTTTTAATTGTATTGTAAAATTTAAAAATAATTTAAGAACAATAAAAATATTTAAAATTCATAATAAAAAATCGACTTTGTAGATTATTTTATTACAATTACAATAAAATAAAAAATCTATAATTAATCTAATATAATTACAAAATTGGTTATAATTGCGACTCTATCCATTTATTTTATATGTATGGTGCTTAATTAATCCAGGACCTTGGAGTTTTGGAGCGAGATTTTATAAGAACAATTAAACTTGGACAACTTACTGGCTACATATAAAAAACCTTTGGTGTGTCAATTATATATATATTTTTAACATATTTTAATTTAATAAAATTTTAAATTTATATTTTTTATAACTCTTTAATTTGAAATTTTTCTTTTTGTATAATTAAATAAAGTTTCCACTCACTGATGGTATTATAATGGGAGGAGGTGCTGGCTTGTCAATGCATGGAAAGTTTAGGATTGCATGGAAATTTTAGGATTGTCACCGAGAAAGCTGCAAGTAATCATCATCATCATCATCATTGTCAATGCATGGAAAGTTTATGATTGTCACCGAGAATGCTGCAAGTAATCATCATCATCATCATCATCAGCATCATGATGGTTGTTATCGTACAGGTATTTGCAATGCCAGAAGTTTTTATAGGACTTGTTCCAGATGTGGGGGCTTCGCATTTTCTTTCTGGGCTCCCAGGGCATTTTGGTAAAGTTCCCATCTTTATTATTTCTTTTTAAATGTAAATATTTTACAATAAGATGTTAGTCCATGCTTTATTTTATTTAAATTTTAATATGATTATTCATTGAAATAATTTCTTTAAATTGATTCATATATATATATATTGTTAATATTTACATAAAAATATTTTTAAAAATAAATATAAAATTTATAATAATATTTTCAATTTATCAATTTAAAATTTTATTTCGGATTTCCTTCCTTCTCTATATATATTAGTTTATTTAAAAAGAATTGTATTAATTTTAATCTAAATTCTATTTTATTTGATGCAGAGGAATATTTAGGGCTTACGGGAGCCAGACTAAATGGGGCAGAAATGCTTGCATGTGGCTTGGCAACTCATTTTGTTTTCTCAAAAGTACATAATTTATTAATCACTTCCTAATATATATATAGTGCTTATTGGTTATTATTAAATCTGGCCATGAATTAGTTCAGAATCAAAATTTGACTGAAATCAAACTAATTTATACCTTTTAGTGAACCGTAAATTAGTGGTTTTTTTTTTATTAATTTGAACCGAAATCAGCCATTGATTGGTTCTAGTTATTTTTTTTTATATTTTTTTCATATATATATATATATATATATTATTTTTTAATTAGGTTAATCATATAATAATTCTTACTTTTACGGTAATAGGATTTACCTTTGCTGGAAAATGCACTCCAAACACTAGCATCATCAGATCAGATGACAACAATTTATCAAGTTCTTGATAAATTTGCACAGAAACCAAACTTAAAAGAAGACAATATTTATCAAAGGTAATCAAATTTATTACAAGTATTATTTAGTAAATTTTAGTCCTATTACTCAATAATTCTTGATTTATTATTGTTTATATTTTGATTAAATTTATTGGTTAATCACTGAATTCATATATGGATTTTGAGTGATTTTGTCTTTGTAATTAGATTGGAGACTATTAACAAATGCTTCTCAAAAGATACTGTTGAGGAAATCTTACTAGCACTTGTAAGTATATATATATTATTGCAAATTTTAAATTTGTCGTTATATATATGTATTCTCTCTCTTACATAAAAATATATATATTTTTTAAAATTATAACCCATTTTATCTTTTAAATTAATTTTTTTTAATTTATTAATATACTTCTATTTAATATTTAATATGCATTAAAAAAATTATTAGTTTCAACAATAATTTAGTAAGATGAATTATTTATTCTCTCCGTCCACTTTTATCTATAATTTAAGGTTTTTATATAGTAATTATAGTTAAATTATCTAAATTATAATAAAATACTCTTTAATTTGATTAAATTATCATTCATCTCACCTAATTAAGAGAGAGAGAGAGAGAGGTGTTAAGATAGGTTTTAGAAAATTGTACAAATAATTAGTGTCTTATACAGATGAGGACATAATTAAAAAAAAATAATTAACACTCTTGATTTTCTCAAAATGACAAATAATTATGGATAAAATAACTTTTAAAAAAGATAAATAAAAGTAGATGAAGGGAATAATTTTTAATAAAATAATATGAATAAAAGGTATATTAGAAAAAGATTAAATAATATTTAGTTCTTTAACGATTAAATTAACTATATTTTTTTAAATTATGTAAAAATAAAAATAAGTTTATTTTTTCAAGGAATGGAGTATATTTTTTTTGTTTTTAATCTTTAATTAATAATTAATAATATTATTCTCTTGCAAAAAATTTATTACTAATTAATTACTTCAATTATTATTCCTAAAAAAAATTCTTCATTTATTGCAGGAAAAAGAGGAGGAAAACAAAACATAAATTTGGATCACTAAGACAATAAATTCTAAAATTAGGTGTTTATTTGATTTATTTTTATTAAAAAAATAAAGATTATTTAATTTTTTTTATTTGAAATGATAATAAATATTATATTTTAGCTAATGGTGAAATTTCATGCTACTTGCACTATGATAATTTGAAAATTGAAAATTTCAGATAAGGGAACCACGATTGCAAAATTTAAAATAATGTCTCATTCGTAAATATACAATTTTCTGCAATGTTATTCGAGTAATTATTAACAATGATTTTTATGAGGTAAAAAATTAAGATTTGATTATTCCTATGTATTTCTAATTATTCTTAATTTTAAAGGATTAATTTTTAATTATTAAATAACTCTACAGGGTTCAAGAGCTATGCTATTTGACAAGGATAAGAAACCTAAGGTGTATATTTTCTTTTTAATTTTCATTGGTAATTTTTTAAAATATTAATTTATCATGTAGTATATATTCTTCATAATTTATTTGGCAGATTGGTTGATTTTTCACTTCCATGATGTGGAATTTTGGTATGGATTATTATTTATTTACTTTTGATAATTTTTTAAATGTTTTTCTTTTATGTGTTAAATGGTTTAATGAACTGATCATCTTATTCCACCTAATAATTTCACCTATATTTGACTCCAGTCTCCAAATACATTTTAAATAATTACTTTTAAATCATGAGAAGAAAATATTTTCAGATATTTTTGCTTATAGATTTATCAAATTTGTTGTAAAAACTAAAAGGTTTCCAAATTAAATATTATTTTATTAAAAGTTAAATTTGATAGTCAATAATTTTAATTCAGTAATATTATAATTATTTTCAAAATTATGAAAATTTAAATTTGAGTTTTAATGAAAATCAATTAAATTAAAATTATATAAATAATTTTTTTTAATATTTTAAAATTATTAAAAGGAACATAATGGCCATGATTTGAATTAGACAAAATGATAGTATACATGCAATGGCAAGTTAGCTCATAGTAAAAATAATTGCTTAGGGATCATTTGTAGTTATTCTTATGTGGATTGATGCGTACTCCGCAAGTATACGGGTCGTTCAAGTAGTAAAGAAAAGATATCGTCTCACAAAGATTTGTTGTTTGAGTACCAAATTATATAAGTCACGATTATTTGGGCTATCGATAATGTGTTGCCAAAAAGTAAAGTAAAATATGCTGCAAATTAAATTGAGAAAATTAGGAAATTATAATAAAATGAGCAATTAAATTTTTAAGTACTATACTAATTTACTAAAATTTCAGCAAGTAACTAAATATTTAATTAATTAATAGTAAAATTGATTCCAGAGTTGAGGTTCATGAAGAAAAATTTCATTGGGATTTGGATAGGCAAAACCAATATAAGGGAAATATAAGTTTGAAGGAAGTTGATTTTGATTTCCTTTAATTTCTCTTTCAAGCAAACTAAAGAGTGTTTTAAAAGAAACTAAACACCTTTCTCATGCGATGTTTAATTACTCAAAACCCTTTAAGCACTTTAATCAACTTGAAATTCCTCTTAACCCACTAGTTTATTTCTAATCACTCATTATCTTAATTATCTATCATAGATTTTCACCTCTCGGTCTTTTAATCTAAGATTAAGAACAAAACCCAAAGGGTACCAACAATGGGAATGTAAATAAGTACACAAGATAAGAATCAAAACTTATATATACTAAAATCTGGTTAAAACTAGTCTAAATCCAAAAATTAAAACTTAAATCATTACACCTAACTCTGAAATCTCAAGTATCTACTCACTCATGCTTGTGTTTACAAGTAGAAAATATGAAATGGAGCAAGAAAACATGAAAATAAAACTAAAAATAAAAGAACCCAGAAGAAAAGGATCTAAATCTCTGAAAATAAAAGCTGAAAACGTCACTCTATAGGTGTTCTTCCTCCAAAAATAGCGTGGTTCCTTCTTTCCTTTCTCTTTTGATTTTTCTCTCTCTTTCTCCTTATGGTAAAAATGAGAATATGATGCTTATATATCCCCTTAAACTTTGCCCTAAAAATGGTCTTTAAAGGGATAAAGACAAAAGGTGTAAAAGGTATGAAAAAAGAAAATTTTTTCATGTCAGTAAATCTGCCAACGCCATCCCACATGCTTCATGTTGATTTAAGTTATTTTCAACATGCTGCATGTTGATTCGGAGGGGGAGCCTTTAGGTTCTTTACGACCAGCTACAAGGGGCGTGTGGAAGTCCTTGAAACTTTCGGCAAGTTTTGTTCCAAAATCTCGGTCTGTATGACCCAGTGTTGAATCTACATGCCTCATGTGGATTCCTGCTGGCTGACTCTTGCCTTCACACGACCTTCAACACGGAACATGTTGAAGCCCTAGAAAATCTCAGCTAGTCTTCTTCCTTAGACAAATTTTTTTCATTTTTCACACTACTTTAAGCTTCCAAATCACTTTAAATTTCTTTTATATGGACCTTTTTGCCTTTAAACTTTATTAAAACCTATCAAAAACATTAAAATTCTAAAAATTAAATATAATGAAACTAAAATTAATAAATTAACTAAAATAAGCATTAAAAGTATAAAATTACTAAACTAAAAAGGGAAAAATAGATGCAAAATTACCCTAAAATACCTATATAAAATGAGTTTATCAAATTCCTCCAAACTCAAACATTTGCTTGTCCTCAAGCCAATTAAAAATAATTATATGCAACTGGGGTACCTTTTTCTTAGATTTATGAAAATCACTTATCCAAGCTCTCAAACTTACCTCTAGCCACCAACAAACCATATGCCCACCTTAAAGGTATGACGAATTTAATTCTCACCACAGTTATCACCGCTTAGCCTCAGGTCAATTATTCATTCCATTAAACCCAAACCAATCAATTACATAGAGAAATTATGCTTAAATAGGCTCTAAAACAATCCATAAACTAAAGTGTCTCAAATGATGATGGAAATAGTTAAATGGATGAATAATGTGTCAATCCCATTGATGCATACATTTTGCATAGTCATTTAGGTCTAATTTTATAGCCATTTTATTCTATTATTAGTTATCTTTAGCTAATTTCATTAGTAAATTAGTTAGTTTTTCATAATTGTCGATTTTGGATTAATTTGTAATTTTTACTTTGTTTTGTAGGAAAAATGGTGTTTTTGAAGGACTGAAGAGAATTTTGCCATTGAGGAGTGTCTTCTACAGCCAAAGATGTCAAAAACAAGTTTTCAAGTTGAAATATGCATTGATCAAATTGTGCATAACTTGCCGCATAAGCTATGCAGATCTGCATAAGGAGAAAAATCACTGTTCCAGAACCAGCCGAAATGTGCATAAGGAGACTGCATAGCTTATGCACATTCTCACCTCCCTTATGCACATTCACGAAATTGTGCATAACCTATGCACCAAGTTATGCAGCTCCGCATAAGTGACCCAGAAGCGCATAAGGGTGCATAACTTATGCAGTCCATATCTGATCCCATGAAGAGTTCATTAATGAGCTGGCAGGAGATTCCCTCAAATAATTCCTCCTAGAACATACCATTTTAGGGCTCCATGTCAGAAAAATGCTATATATAGTCCCATTTTCCCATTTTAGAAAAAGAAAGGAGCAAAGAAGAAAAGGAGAGGGGCTGAGCAGAATTTGAAGAGCCATCTTCACCTTCCACACCATTTTCAACTAAGATTTGCAGATTTCTTTCTTTCTTTACACTTTTCTACATTTCTAGTGTTTAATTCCTTACTTCTTAGCTTAGATTAAAGCTTTATTTCCATTTAAACTCATCATATCTTGTAAGCATTATGGATAGTGAGTAGTTTACTTTTGATTCTGGAGTAAGGGTTGTAATATTTGAGATATTTTGTGGATCTTGATTGGGTAATCCATATTTTGTGGTCTTAATGAGTTTTATTCATTTCTTGTATGCTAAATGTCATGCTTAGTGTAGGATCCCATTAAGTGATGTTCTTAATCCATGGTTGAAGCACCGAAATGAGAAGGCCTTGTGATAGATAATCAAGAAATTGGACTTAATTAACTTAGACCTAGAAATAGGCTAAGGATTAAGAGGATTCACAGATTAATTAAAGAACTTAATGGGTCTTAATTAATTCTAAGTCCACGAAAGTAGGATTAGATTGATTAAGGCACTCTTTGTCTCACCCGAAAGGGAATTCAAAGGATTTAAGAATTAATCTCCTTAAAACCATTTAGCTCCACAAGATTGGATAACCAATTTAAAATCCCGAAATAGCTCGAATATGAAACCCCGAACTCCGGAATCGCCTTTTTACCATTATTAATTTCTAATCGAATTTAATTGCTTACCATTTTAATATTGCCATATTTGAACTTGCTTACTTCAATTTGATGCAATTTTAGTTTAATTAATACATTGTTGAATAGAATATTAATTTTGCACATTTAGATTTCATACTCCATTACCCATTAATTCATTATTTTAATTTCATAAATACTTCAATTTAGTCAACTTTTATATCGAAAATTCAATCATTAACACAACTCCTCGTGGGATCGATATTTTTCTATACTACTTGTACGACCCGTGCACTTGCGGTTGGGACGCATCAAGTTTTGGCGCCGTTGCCGAGGAGTTGTTTGTTTAAGATTGAAATCTTGATTATTTTAGTTGTTTTTAGTTTTATTTTTGTTATATTTTCATTTTTGTGTTTGTTTGTTCTTTTTCAGGTACTTTTAACCTTTTATGAGAAGAGCTAGAAGCTCAAGTGACACATCCTTATTGTTCAATCCTGAAATTGAAAAGTTTTGTAAAGCCAACAAGAAAGAAACCAGAAAAAGGAAGGAAGCTTTGAGAGAGATTGAAATTGAAGCAGACATGGCTGATGAAAGA
Source organism: Hevea brasiliensis (assembly GCF_030052815.1). Taxonomy (NCBI): domain Eukaryota; kingdom Viridiplantae; phylum Streptophyta; class Magnoliopsida; order Malpighiales; family Euphorbiaceae; genus Hevea; species Hevea brasiliensis. The sequence goes on from NC_079505.1 coordinate 75,951,998, forward strand.
ATTAGAATTGGTGTTGGTAATGCTGGAAATGGTCAAAACAATGAAAATGCAGCCCAAGGTGAAGAAGTTGTTAATGCTAATGTGCCTAGGGGAAGTATGATGGATCATGCTTTTCCTCGTTTTGATGACTTGAGAGAGAGCATAGCAAGACCAAGAATTGATGCAAATAGTTACAAGATGGATTTTGGAGTTCTTCAAATGATTCAAAATTCTCAATTTGGAGGACATCCTTCTGAAAATCCACACACACACCTGAAGAAGTTTGCTATGATCTGTGACATGCAAAAACAACCTGGAGTGTCTGATGATGCAGTAAGATTGAAGCTATTCCCATTCTCTTTGAAAGATAGAGCATTGGATTGGCTTGATTCTTTACCTCACAACTCCATTACAAATTGGGAGCAACTCACTAATGCATTTCTTGCACAATATTTTCCACCTGGAAAAACTCAAGAGCTGAGGAATCAAATGACAGCTTTCAAACCAAGAGAAGATGAAACTCTTTATGAGTCATGGATGAGATGGAAGGAATTAGAGAGATTATGCCCACATCATGCCATTCCAAAATGGATGATAAATCAGAATTTCTACACAAATGTCACTCCTGCAATCAGAGGAATTATTGATGCTCAAACAGGAGGAGAATTTATTATAAAGCATGAAGATGAAGCTTATGAGCTATTGGAGAAAATTGCAAAGAATACTCATCTTTGGAGTAGTCCAAGAGGACCAGCTCCAACTCAGAAAAGGCAAGCTGCTGGAATGTATGATCTTGATCCATTCAACATGATTAATGCAAAGTTTGATGCACTTACAAATGTCCTTGCTAAGAAGATGGAAGATTTGAGTATGTTGGTTAGTTCATCATCATCAGCTGGAAGTTCACAACAAGTGGCTTATGCAGAGGAAACTACCAGCTGTGGAGTAGACTATGGAGAACAAGCAGCATATGTTGGTAATTATGGAAACAAGCAAATGGGGAACCCTTACTCTCAAACTTACAATCCAAATTGGAGGAATCATCCCAACTTTTCATGGGGAAATCAGCAAAATCAAGTTCAAAATCAGAATTTTCAACCACAACAAAGATAGTCAAGTTCCATATCAGAAAATAGGCAACCACCGCCCAATTTTCAAGCAGAAAAATATGAACCCTCCACCAAAACAAAGAAGAACGAAATTCCACCATCAAGCTTTATTGCAACAGATACTTGCTAACCAAAATAAGCATGATGAGGAGATGAGAGAGGTGAAAGCAAGGCTGGAATGATGCAAACACACAGAATCTTTGGAAAACCAGATTGCACAACAAGCATCCTCCTCAAGTGCTAAGTCTTTTGGAAAGCTTCCAAGTCAACCAGAAAATCCAAGAGAGCAGTGTCAAGCTATTACTTTAAGAAGTGGAAAAGTTATAAATGATGAGAAGAGTGAAAACAGTGAGAAGAGAGAAAATGAGAAAGGGACTGATGAGAGTGAAAAACAAGAGAGTGCAGAAAAATGTAAGGAGAAATTTGAAGAAAAAGAAGAGAAATATATACCTCCTGAACCCTACAAGCCACAACTTCCCTTCCCACAAAGATTTCACAAAGCCAAGCTTGACAAGCAATTTGGGAAGTTCTTAGAGGTTTTGAAGAAACTTTACATAAATGTGCCTTTTGTTGATGCTCTTTCACAAATGCCCTCTTATGCAAAATTCTTGAAAGAAATTCTCTCAAACAAGAGGAAACTTGAAGATGATGAAACTGTAGCTTTGACAGAAGAATGTAGTGCTATCCTCCAAAGGAAACTTCCTCCAAAGCTTAAGGATCCAGGGAGTTTTTCAATTCCATGCCACATTGGAGAGTCTTGTTCTACAAAAGCTCTATGTGATTTAGGGGCTAGTGTTAGCCTTATGCCCCTTTCCATCTATGAGAAGCTCAACATGGGAGATCTAAAGACAACCAACATTTCTCTTGATTAGTGACGAACAATCAAGTATCTGAAGGGATTTTGGAGAATGTGCCTGAAGGTTGGAAAGTTCTATAGACCTGTTGACTTTGTCATCTTGGACATGGAGGAAGATTCTAATATTCCAATTATCTTGGGGAGACCCTTTCTAGCTACAGCAGGAGCATTAATTGATGTTAAGGGAGAAAAGCTTACTCTTAGAGTTGGTGAAGAGCAATTGGTTTTCAATATTAATAACACTATGAAAAAGCATCATTCTGAAGCTGATATTTGCTTGAGAGTTGATATCATTGATGAGCTGGTTAAAGAACACTTCAGAAAGAAATATCCAGAAGATCCACTCGAAAATTGTTTGGTTCATGGAGGAGGCATAGATTATGACAACCCTCATGAAGCTGCATATGCTCAACACTTAGAGGGAAGTCCACCATTCATTTCTGCTCCAGTTTTTCAACTCACACAAAAGGAAAAAGCTGAATCTAAGCAATCATCATTCAAGGAAGAAGATGCACCTAAGGTAGAACTTAAGCAACTTCCTTCTCAGCTCAGGTATGAATTTCTTGGCAATAATAACACTTATCCAGTAATTATAAATGCAAATTTGAGTACCTTAGAGGCTGATAAGTTGTTAAGAGTGTTGAGACAATTTAGGAAAGTTTTGGGATACACCATAGATGACATTAAGGGAATAAGCCCACACTTTTGTATGCATAGAATTAGTTTGGAAGAAAATTGTAAACCATCTATTGAACATCAGAGGAGGTTGAACCCAAATATGAAAGAAGCTGTTAAAAAGGAAATTTTGAAGTTGCTTGATGCAAGGATCATATATCCCATCTCAGACAGTACTTAGGTGAGCCCAGTACATGTTGTTCCAAAAAAAGGGTGGAATGACAGTGATCAGAAATGAAAATAATGAATTAATTCCCACTAGAACGGTGACTAGTTGGCGAATGTGCATAGATTACAGAAAATTAAATGTTGCCACTAGAAAAGATCATTTTCCACTTCCCTTCATTGATCAGATGTTGGAAAGACTAGCTAGGCATTCCTACTTTTGCTATTTAGATGGATATTCAGGTTTTTTTTCAAATCCCTATCCATCCAAATGATCAAGAGAGAACCACTTTTACTTGTCCATATGGAACCTTTGCTTATAGAAGGATGCCATTTGGGTTGTGTAATGCACCAGCCACTTTTCAAAGGTGCATGATGGCAATCTTCTCAGATTTCATTGAAGACATAATGGAGGTTTTTATGGACGACTTTTCTGTTTATGGATCTTCATTTGATCTATGCTTGGCTAACCTTTCTAAAATTTTGCAGCGATGTGTAGATACTGACCTTGTGTTAAACTGGGAAAAGTGTCATTTCATGGTTCAGGAAGGGATAGTGCTTGGACATTTGGTGTCTAATAGAGGAATAGAGGTTGATAAAGCCAAAGTTGAAGTGATAGAGAAGATGGCTCCTCCTACCAATGTCAAGGGAATTCGAAGTTTCCTAGGACACGCCGGGTTGAAGCAAGCTCTTATTACTGCACCAATCATGCAACCACCTGATTGGAGCCTACCTTTTGAAATTATGTGTGATGCTAGCAACTATGCAATTGGGGCTGTTCTTGGTCAACGAAAGGACAAAAAGGCTTATGCTATTTATTATGCTAGTAGAACACTGGATGAGGCTCAAACAAATTATGCAACAACTGAAAAGGAATTTTTGGCAATTGTCTTTGCATTGGAAAAGTTCAGACCTTACATTGTTGACTCAAAAGTGGTTATATTTTCAGATCATGCAGCCATCAGGTATTTGCTCCGTAAAAAGGAGGCTAAGCCTAGGCTCATTAGGTGGATTCTGATGCTACAAGAATTTGATTTGGAGATTAGAGACAAGAAGGGAGCTGAAAATGTAGTTGCTGACAATCTTAGTAGGTTGAAATTGGATGGTGAAGAATTAGATGAAATACCTATTGATGAGTTTTTCTTGGATGAACAACTTTTCTCTCTTATTGCTAAACTACCTTGGTATGCAGACTTTGTGAATTATCTATCTTGTGGAGTTTTACCTCTAGGTATGACATGGCAACAAAAGAAAAAGTTCTTGCATGAGGTGAAGTTTTATAGATGGGATGATCCTTTACTCTTTAGGAGATGTTGTGATGGTCTAATTAGAAGATGTATTCCTGAAGAGGAGGTACAGAGTATTTTGCATCATTGCCATGCTTCTGATTATGGAGGTCATTTTGGCATCTCTAAGACAGCTAGTAAAATTTTGCAAGCTGGTTTCTTTTGGCCAAATCTTTTGAAGGATGTGAGGAAATTTGTGTTGAATTGTGATAAATGTCAAAGGAGTGGAAATTTGTCAAAAAGAGATCAAATGCCCCTAAATAATATTCTTGAAGTGGAATTATTTGATGTTTGGGGAATAGATTTTATGGGGCCATTCCCTCCTTCATATGGTAATAGATACATCTTAGTTGGGGTTGATTATGTGTCAAAGTGGGTGGAAGCTATTGCAACTCCAACTAATGATGCCAGAGTGGTAGTGAAATTCTTGAAGAAATTTGTCTTGAGCAGATTTGGAGCTCCTAGGGCTATAATTAGTGATGGGGGTTCCCATTTTTGTAATAAGCAATTTGAGAGCTTAATGAGGAAGTATGGTGTAGTGCACAAGATAGCTACCCCATACCATCCTCAAACTTCAGGACAAGTTGAAATTTCTAACAGAGAGCTCAAGCATATTTTGGAGAAAACAGTGAACAATTCTCGGAAAGATTGGTCTATCAAACTAGATGATGCTTTATGGGCATATAGGACTGCCTACAAAACCCCTATAGGAACTACTCCCTTTAGGTTGGTGTATGGTAAGTCTTGTCATTTACCTGTGGAGCTAGAACATAGAGCATATTGGGCCATTCAAACCTTGAATTTTGATCTTAAGCAAGCTAGTGAGAAAAGGTTGTTACAACTTAATGAGCTTGAGGAATTAAGGATGGATGCTTATGAAAGTGCCCGTATTTACAAAGAAAGAACTAAGGTTTGGCATGATAAGCATCTGAGGAAAAAGGAATTCAAAGAAGGTGATTCAGTTTTGTTGTTCAACTCAAGATTGAAATTGTTCCCTGGAAAACTTAAGTCAAGGTGGACTGGTCCATATAGAGTTTCTAAGGTTTTCCCTTATGGAGCAATTGAAATTTGGAGTGAAAAATCTGGGAATTTTAAGGTCAATGGGCATAGATTGAAGCATTACATAACTGGAGACCCAATAAAGGGAGCAAACTGTTACAAGCTCTCTAATCCCTTACCTCTTTTCAGTGAAATTCATGAAGAGTCCAGCTAAGGACTATAAAATAGCCCTCTTGGGAGGCATCCCAAGTCCTTTTATTTTGCTTTTGTTGATTTACTTTCATTTTCATTAATTTTGTTTTTATCTTAAATCTCCCCAAATTAAATTTTTGACATTGTTAAATCTTGTCCCTTGTAGATGTAATTCAATGAAGAAAGGCTGGTAAACTGATGGGGAAGTGATTCTTAACTTGAAAATTTTGTCCTTCAAATTTTCCCAAAAACTGATTGCTTTTTGCTGCATAACCTGTGCAGGATCTGCAATCTGGCTTATGCAGAGGAAAAGTACATTCTGCAAAAAAAAAAAAAAAAAGAGTGTCTGCAACTAATGACTTGTGCTTTTGGTGAGGTTGGGTGTGTAACTTTTTAATATGTGTGCTTATAATGTTAATATGGTGGTAAGTGAGTTATTTTTGCAGTTTTGAGCTTCTTTGGGTTGTAGAATTCAAGATAGAAATGCTGCATTTTCTTGGCAAAACTTGGAGAGTTCATTTCTCATTTGTGGTTAGATGCAACTTCATGCAGATCTTATGGAGTTTTATGTGCTAAATGTTGATTTGCAGAATTTGACTCAAAATGGCATAGTTCTCAAAGGTCTTTTATGTAGGATCCATTTTTACATGCTTGTGTGATGCCTTTTTGATATACTTTGTCTATATTGATGTGTTTTTGGTGAAAATTCTCATGGTTTATGCTTCATGGAATTATATTTCCTTATTCTAGGGTATTTTTCACACTTGCAATCCATGTTCTATTGCATTCTTGATCTTGTTAAATTGTGCATAAGCAATTGCATAGCTTATGCAATCCTGCATAACCACAATTCTTGCCATTTTTCACCTTTATTGCAAGTGCATAAGGAGAGTGCATAGCTTATGCACTTCTGCATAACCTCATTTTGTCAAATTTCATATCTGTCAAAACTTGCATAAGGTGAGTGCATGACTTATGCACATTTGCACAACTTCAAATTCTGCATTTTCTCTCTCTGCCGAAGTCTGCATAAGCAAAGTGCATAACCTATGCACTTCTGCATAACCAAAAACTCTGAACTTCCAATTCTGCCGAGGGGTGCATAAGGAAGGTGCATAAGTTATGCACTTCCGCATAACCAAGAACTCCAAAAATTCAATTCTGCCGAGGGGTGCATAAGCAGAGTGCATAACCTATGCACTTCTGCATGACCAGAAATCAGAAAATTCCAACAGTTGCCGAGACCTGCATAAGGAACATGCATAAGTTATGCACTTCTGCATAACCAAAGATTCTGAATTTCAAAATCCACCGCAGAGTGCATAGCTTATGCACATCTGCATGACCACTAACCAAAATTCCAAAAATTGCCGAACGGTGCATAAGCAGAGTGCATAACCTATGCACTTCTGCATGACCCAATTTTCTGAAACACCACTTCTGCCGAGAGATGCATAAGGGGAGTGCATAACTTATGCACTCCCGCATGACTTCGCTCCTCAACATTTCAAGGGTCACCGAAACATGCATAAGGACAGTGCATGACCTATGCACTTGTGCATAAGCCATTTCTCTGAAGTTTAAATCATTCTGAAACATGTACAAAAGAGTGCACAGGTTATGCATAACTCATTTTCCCCTTATGCAGTCTCTTACAAACCCGATTAAAATTCATTTTCGGCAAACAAAACTTCCCACCTCCACTTCCTGACTCTTCACCCCACGACCGCCCTTCAACCTCCATTCCTTCCGGCATCCTCGCCGTCTCTCTCCCATCTTCTCCACTAGCACTCTCCTCACGAAAACCCTAAATTCCCCCCTACATTTTCATTTCCCCCTATCTTTTTTCCATCGGCAATGGATTCCCCTCCACATTCCCGCCCCGCCTCTCCTCTCGAAGTCTCTCCATTGTCATCGATACACCCCACTTCCAATCCTCCACCACAAACGACACCCCCACCACCTCCCCCAACCACATACAAATGCAAAATCCGGTCCAAATCTGTGCGACCCATGTCCTCTGCTCCTCCTCTGTCCAAACGCAAAGACCCACCCACCCCATTGTCGGAACCGCCTCCCAAAAAGCCAAAAGCTCCAGCCTCTACACCCTCTTCCAGCAAAAAGACAATTTCGGCATCCTCATTTGTATCAAAGCTACCCTGGCCTCTCCCTGATACGATTCAAAAAGCAGCTTTTAAGCGCCTTAAGGATAGGAAGGTACAACCCACTAGGTATATATCTGCTGATGCTTTACAATCTCTTGGCTTATTTGACAATGTAGTTACATTTCTTGATGGTATGGGTTGGACAGAATTTGTGCATAAGCAAGAGGTAGTTTATCCAATTCTAGTTTTGGAGTTTATTTCTTCATTCTCTGCTACCCTCAATTTGCATGATGTAGACCATAAGCCAATTATGAAATTTAGATGCTTGGGGCAATATAGAGAACTGTCATTAGACCAATTTCATAGCATTTTTGGTTTTGCAATTGATGGGTTATTTAGAGTACCACATACTGGAGTAGAGGTAGCCAACAAGGGCATTTGGAATCCTGCCCAATTTTGGAGAATCATAACAAACCAACCTCAAACTTTCTCTGCTGGAAGATCCAAAACATCCCAAATCCTTGACCCTGCACTTAGGTTTATTCATAGGCTGATGGCTAGCACCATATTGGGCAGAGGGACTAGTTCTGGTGCTGTGGGAAAATCTGAACTATTTATGTTATGGTGTGCATTTCACAAAGTTAAGGTATCTCCTGGTTACTTCTTTTGTGAACATGTGCTGCATATTGCCACCAAATCCATAGGTGACATTGTTTTGGGTGGGCTCATCACTGTCATAGCCAAGCATTTTGGTTTTAATCCTGCAGAGCACTCAATACCAGCACTCGAGGACACTTCATATTTTGATACTGCACACTTAACCAAAACAGGGTTCAATCTGTCATGTTTTGATACTGTCCACCCTGCAGCAGAAACTGAGCCTATTGCACAACCAGAAACCCAACCTTTCACACCAGTCCCACAGCACCCTACTACACCTACCCCACCCCCTCAGCCTACACAGGACATTCCAGCTACCTCTGCTCAGCCCATACCTCCTACAGATGAACCTTCCTCATCCACAGCACCTCCTGCATTCAACACTAAAGCCTTATTCACCTATCTTGAAAGGCTTAGTGATGATATATTCTTTGTGGATAGGAAGCTTGACACTGGTCTTGATACACTCAAGGATCGTCATGATCAACTATTTGACCTTGTCATGGAAACCAGGGACAAACAGAAAGAACTGAAGGAGATGGTGAAGCAACTCATGATCTTTTTGGGCATGCCACCCCCACCTCCATCACCTCCTCCAGCACCATCTTTTCGACAGCCAGCAGCAGCCACCAGCCCCTTAGCAACATCCTTGGACAAAGGCAAAACAATAGACATAGATTAGCTTCTGTTTTACTTTTGTTCAATCTCGTAGGACTTTTCCTTTGTAAATATGTTCAAACATTTATAGTTTGTTTTGGATTATGTTTGTTAGTTCTGAATTAGTTTGTTTTAAATTCTGTTTTTCTTGAAGTTTTATTGGATAGCTATTACATTAGTCTTCTTTGATTTTTATTGCACTTTTTACCCTTTTGTACATATTTGCCCATACTCTGTATATATTTCAATACTTTTACTGCTGGTTGTACATCCCCCTTGCCAATTTCCATGCAGCAGCTTTTGTATACACTGCACAGGTTGTATTCCCCTTATGCAACTGTCCTGCATAGCCTATGCAACATATATTGCCTCTTATGCAGCACCGCATGGCTTATGCACCTTACCTATGCACATACTCTGGACAGCCCTTAACTCTGCATGACCTATGCAGTTTCTTATGCATCCCTTTATCTTGAATTCTCATCTGCTAAATACCAGGTAACTCTTTCTTTTTGCTCTTAATCTTTACAATTCCTGGTAATTACTATTTGCTTTGACTTTTGATAATACATTGCATGAGACATTGAGGACAATGTCCAATTTTGAGTTTGGGGGTGCACATTTTGATTTTAGCTTTATTTTTCACATTTTGAGTATAGGAGCATCTCATTCCATTCCATTTACATATATTGTAAATATTTTACATATACATCCATACACACACACATTACACATTTACATACACATTATACATTACATTGCACACAAACATACAAATAGACTTCCTCCATTTAGTTAATGCATTACTCATTTTAGGAATCATGCACCATGCATTAAAATCTTTTGCCAAATCCCTTGAGTATTGAAAATGTGCCTATGAGAATGATTTGACTCACCCTTTAGTTGGGTTTGTGGATTGAAAGTTTCCTAAAAGGTGCAAGGTTTTGAAGTGTCTATCCCTTGCCTATATCTTCTTAGCCAAAAGCCACCCAACTAGTCATTTGGAGAAGGAAGTGTTTAGAGGAGTTATTGGATATAAGATAGTCAAATGATGTCTCACCAATCCTAGAACAAATTTTCTAAACCTTTCAAGGCGAAATACCAGCTTATACTTGAAAAGAGAAATGATTAGGTATTCTTTGATTTAAACCCTCTCATTTTAAACCTTTGGCCTTTTTCCTAATTAAAATTGACCTTTGAAAACCACTTTGAGCCTTTTTATCCCTAATTTTTCTTGAAATCCTTATTGCTACCTAGCCAATGAACCAAACACTCCAACCCTTTTCATGAGAATAATATTGAATGTTAGGTACACTTTCTAAAAAATAATATAAAAAAATATACAATAAAAGGGAGAAGAAATGCTTGTCATCTTGTAAAAAGTGCTAGTATATGTGCTTTTCACTATTGCCATTCAAAATGAAAGAAATCCACCCAAAGTATTAAAAGAAATGAGTTTGGGGGTGGCAAATTCTAGGGACAAGCATCAAAAGAAAATGCAAAATACAAGTCTAAAGTATCAAAATGTCCCTCCATTTTTATATGTTTTGTAAACTATGCTAGCACTTGACAATTCTCATTGTGTATTTCTCTCCTCCATATATAAAAAAAAGAGAAAAAGAAAAAATATATAATAAAATAAGAAGTGTACCTTATGTTGTCAAAATTGAAAATATTCTCATGCTTTGAATCCTTTTCACCCATTTTTCTTCTTAGCCTCATTTTTGAACCCCATGGCCCCATTACATCCATAAAAAGACCTTTGATCTCTTGATAGTACTTGCTACATTAGTGGAGATAGGAGTAGGGAATTTGCCTATGGGATTGGAAAACTATTCATTCATTCATTCAATTCCATCATTCCATATAGAGACACTTTGACTATTGATTGTTCTAGAATTTCTTTTGAGCATGACACTCTCTTTTGATTGGTTGGTTTGGGGATTTTGAATGATAATTGACTTGATGGCTAAGCGGTGAAAGCTTGGATAAGCATTAAATTCTTTGCATTTTGAAGGATGGGTATATGGATTGCTGGTATGGCTGAAGGTGTGTTAAGTTACTTCAATTGGTAATTTTCATAACTCTTTGGATAAGGCACCCCTAAAAACTTTGCACCACATTTTAAAGTTTGCTTGAGGACAAGCAAAAGCTTGAGTTTGGGTGTATTTGATGCATACATTTTGCATAGTCATTTAGGTCTAATTTTATAGCCATTTTATTCTATTATTAGTTATCTTTAGCTAATTTCATTAGTAAATTAGTTAGTTTTTCATAATTGTCGATTTTGGATTAATTTGTAATTTTTACTTTGTTTTGTAGGAAAAATGGTGTTTTTGAAGGACTGAAGAGAATTTTGCCATTGAGGAGTGTCTTCTACAGCCAAAGATGTCAAAAACAAGTTTTCAAGTTGAAATATGCATTGATCAAATTGTGCATAACTTGCCGCATAAGCTATGCAGATCTGCATAAGGAGAAAAATCACTGCTTCGAACATTAAATGTGCATAAGGAGACTGCATAGCTTATGCAAATTCTCACCTCCCTTATGCACATTCACGAAATTGTGCATAACCTATGCACCAAGTTATACAGCTCCGCATAAGTGACCTAACCAGAAATCAGATAAGGGATCGCATAACTTATGCATCCCATGAAGAGTTCATTAATGAGTCGGGAGATTCCTCAAATAAGTCCTCCTAGAACATACCATTTTAGGGCTCCATGTCAGAAAAATGCTATATATAGTCCCATTTTCCCATTTTAGAAAAAGAAAGGAGCAAAGAAGAAAAGGAGAGGGGCTGAGCAGAATTTGAAGAGCCATCTTCACCTTCCACACCATTTTCAACTAAGATTTGCAGATTTCTTTCTTTCTTTACACTTTTCTACATTTCTAGTGTTTAATTCCTTACTTCTTAGCTTAGATTAAAGCTTTATTTCCATTTAAACTCATCATATCTTGTAAGCATTACGGATAGTGAGTAGTTTACTTTTGATTCTGGAGTAAGGGTTGTAATATTTGAGATATTTTGTGGATCTTGATTGGGTAATCCATATTTTGTGGTCTTAATGAGTTTTATTCATTTCTTGTATGCTAAATGTCATGTTTAGTGTAGGATCCCATTAAGTGATGTTCTTAATCCATGGTTGAAGCACCGAAATGAGAAGGCCTTGTGATAGATAATCAAGAAATTGGACTTAATTAACTTAGACCTAGAAATAGGCTAAGGATTAAGAGGATTCACAGATTAATTAAAGAACTTAATAGGTCTTAATTAATTCTAAGTCCACGAAAGTAGGATTAGATTGATTAAGGCACTCTTTGTCTCACCCGAAAGGGAATTCAAAGGATTTAAGAATTAATCTCCTTAAAACCATTTAGCTCCATAAGATTGGATAACCAATTTAAAATCCCGAAATAGCTCGAATATGAAACCCCGAACTCCGGAATCGCCTTTTTACCATTGTTAATTTCTAATCGAATTTAATTGCTTACCATTTTAATATTGCCATATTTGAACTTGCTTACTTCAATTTGATGCAATTTTAGTTTAATTAATACATTGTTGAATAGAATATTAATTTTGCACATTTAGATTTCATACTCCATTACCCATTAATTCATTATTTTAATTTCATAAATACTTCAATTTAGTCAACTTTTATATCGAAAATTCAATCATTAACACAACTCCTCATGGGATCGATATTTTTCTATACTACTTGTACGACCCGTGCACTTGCGGTTGGGACGCATCACCCATAGGCAAACCAACTAGTCCAATCTCTACTAATGTAGCAAAACACAATCAAGAGATCAAAATGACTTTTAATGGTTGTAATAGGGCTAAGGGGTAATAATGTGCTAACAAAGAAAATGTAAAAGGGAAACAAAACATGAGAATAAATAAATTGTTAAAAAGATCAAGATACACTTTTATTTTTATTTTTATTTTTATTTATTTTTTTGAATTAAATGGGAGGAAGAACTTTACAATAAATCACCAATGCTAGCATACAATTTTTAAACTCTTTTACGGACTAGATAAATAATATTGAATTTTGCATTGCAATTGTCCCTTTTTAATCCACCCCCAAACTCATTTCTTTATATACTTGGGTGGTAAATAATTTTTTTGCAACATGATATAATTGCTAGCCAATTTTACTTTAGTACTTCTCCCACTTGATTATTATATGCTTCTCTCTCTTTTTTTTTTTTTTTTAAGAATATATCACTTGAACAAATTATTCTCATAAAGGGTAGGTAAGTATTTAGGTTTATGGCTAGGTAGATTATGGGTATCAAGGAAATAAGTGGTATAAATGAAGACTCAAATTGGTTTCAAAGGGGAAATTTTAAAGTAGGTTGGTTAAGGCTAAAAATGTGGGTTTAAAAATTCAAAGAATGCTTTGATCATTTCTCTTTTCAAGTGAATGCTAAGATTTCGCTTCGAAAGGTCTAAAAGGATTATTCTAAGATTGGTGAGACAATTAGTTATTTCTTAATCTAGAGTTTTTTTTTAAGTATTCAAAACTCAATGTAATTAATTGGGTGACCCTTGGCTAAGAAGATATAAATCTAGATAAGAATCTTATAACCTTATACCAATTCGAAACTTTCAATCCATCAAACCCATCTAGAGGCAAGCTCAATCGCTTTTCAAAATGATTCTTAACCTTCTAAGAATTAGGTCAAAATTTATTTTTTTATATATGCACGATTCCTAAAATAAATTCAAAAATTAAAAAAAAATGAAATAAAAACTATACATAATCTATATGATAACTATATGCAAGTGTATATATTTACATGGTGTAGGTGTATGGTGTATGTGATCTAAGTAACTAAGTATGAATGAAATGCAAATAAGTAATGTAAATAAAAAGGATTAAAAATTTTGCAAAGATTTTACCCTCCCCCAAACTCAAATGAGACAATGTCCTCATTGGCTTAATTGAAGTGGCAAGAATGTAAATGAAATCAAGTAATGATAGCTCGAGAGATATAAACCAAAAAAGAGTGGAAAAGAGTTACCATGTAGAACATACATACCTAGTATTGAATGATCAGAATATGTACATAAGGCATGTGAGTTATAAGTATTTGGAGCATGAGACATGTTGAAGTAAAGGTAAATTGGCATGCCTTGTGCTGAATGCTGATCAACTGACACTGGGTACCAACATGGGCATGTCATGCTCCATGAAAATTTTGGTGGGTTTAAAAAATTTTGCAATTTGAAGCAATTAAAATAGCTCACATGATAGCATAACCCTTAGTATGAGGCATATTAAAGGAAAGCAGTTTCAACATGTGAATGTCCAGAAGTTACCTCAGATGCTGTATTGCAATAGCTAACAGAAGAGCAGCTGCTATATTTTCAATAATCTAGTTATAAGACTATCAAAAAGCAATATCAATAATGCTATTACAATAGCCAATAGAGACTGAGATTAAAGAAAATGATCAATTCAATAGAAATCTATATTACAAAGACAATGCATGTAGCACAACAAAATAAACCAATGCAACTAGCAATAAGGAACAAGCCAACTTAAGATTCATGAAACAAACAAAAATGAAGAAAAAAAAATTTAAACCATTCACAAATAGATAAAACATGTAGAAGTTCCAATAACCATGAAATTAACAGTTGAAACATAAAGCAGACTGACCAATTTACGCAATTAAAAGCTAAAGTTTGATAAGGTAACTGAAACTAACAAAAACAAAGTTCTAAAACTAGACAGCTGGTTGGTCTTCTTCATTTGTGGATTGTACTGGCTCATTTACTGCTGTAGGTGCTTACTCATTGGATTTCTCAGAAGCAGTATCTAGGTTTGCTATCACAGCCTTCATCTCTTCGAAAATATATTGGCCCCATTTGTACAACTGGTTAAAAGAGGTCACAATTGTTATAAATGTTAATCATTTCTCACATGAATTTTTGCTTTTTCTTGAATGAAGAAAACTTCTTTTTAATCTTTTTCTCAAGCTTGGCTTGCTTCTGACTAAGTGCATCAACCTTAACTTCTAAAGCTTTCAGAGCGACCACAATATCAGAGCTATCATCAGAGGCAAGCTGCTATGCACCACTCATTCTGCCAATTTTGGCTTCCAAATTTTTAAGAAAAGTAAATAAGTCCGATTGTCCAATAGTAGGTGGGTAAGAGCTAGAAGGACAAGCATCAGTATGCTGTCCTATACCCTGTGAGTGCTGTTGCTCTTCACCCTCATGTCCCCCATTTACCAGCACGTAAACATCACCTCTTTTCATACAATTTTCATCTGAGTTATGATAATCCTATCCAGAAAGGACTGGCCAACCATAGACACCATAGCATATTAGTCAGGGTTAAAACCAAATGATTTGGCAATCAAGTCACCATCCTTCCAATAACTATATTGCCAGCTAAATGCTTAGACACTATATGTTTCATATGAGAACAAAGAAAATAAGCACCATTTATCTTTTTCTTCTCTTTTATGCACCATAAAAAGAATAAATCATTTTTCCCTACAACTCCATTACTGTGCCTCCTGCTTAGTATATATAAGACATGAACTTTTGCAAGTATCTAAGACCAGGGTCTTGGATAGCTGAGGCCTTAGCAGAACTAGGGTTGTAATATATTCCATATGGTGCAATTGACTTCCAAAATGAAGGGGGGTCATAAATAGTCCTTTAACACTCAATCACTTCTGCACCATCATTACAGAAACCAAATAAAGCATTTACTTGAGTAGTGTTAAGTTCCCTATCCTGACCCAAACACCTAAAGGAAATGGTGTCCCTATGGTTATTGGTCATGAGCTAGATATCCAATTTCAAGGAGCTTAAAAACTCAAATGTCAGTTCTTTTGAAGCAGGTTCTTGAATTTTGGCAAAATCACTCCAACCTACATTCTCTAGATATTCACTAACAGAGTCATATAGCCCTATCTCCCTGAGACTGTGTTCATCAACATACTTAGTGGCTAAAATTTTCTTATTAGAAAGTGCCTCATAATTTTTCCTCATATCAAAATCTCTAAAATTTCATGGGTAAAATGAATTTACCTTCTCGCCAGATTGAGGGATAATTGGAGCAGTTTGAGACACTGTTAGGGAATGACGCAGAGGTGATTGAGCCCTAGTTGGAGCAGAAGAGACTTGTAGAGAAATAAGACCTTGAGCAATGGAGCATGTCCTAGCACTAACAGGTTGTGGGGAAACAACCCTAGGCTATTTCGGTGGAGCAGAAGAGCTAGGAACTAATTTCTGTCTTTTTCGCGACTCATAGACAGCAGAAGGGGTGGATTTTGTGTGTTTTTGTGTGGAAGGTGTGGTGTTTTGGGTTGTATTATTGGGATTAGGGGTGGAATGAGAAGATTGGCGAGTTGGGGAATTAGGGTTAAAATGGGAACTTTGGGTGGAGTATTGGGTGGTGTGGGACTTGGTGCTGGGGTTGAAGAATCATTGTTACTAGTCATTTTTATGGCTCGCAGTTTGGGTATGTGGGTGGAAAGTTGTTTGGTGCGCACCATGGAAGGAATAATGAAAGCTTAGGTCGTGCAGCTGATGAGATGAAATAGGATAAAATGGGTAAGGTAAAGGTTTAAGTGGTGATATACCTAGGGTCTGACATGAGGCATGTTGGAAATAGTTATGGGATGACATGCCTCGTGTGATTGGGTAAAAGATGAATGACATGAGGCATGTTGGGATAAAAGGGAAAAGTGACATGCCCCGTGTGATTGTACATGAGGTGCTACATGAGGCATGTGAGACCCCTTGAAACTCTCGGCAAGTTTTACATTTTTAGCAATTTAAAGTGCTAAGAACAGGTTTTGGTGGTAACAATACCCCCAGCATACATCATGTTGAACCCAGTGGTAAATGACCTCATATACAATCCAAAAATGTGATCCTAAACACACAGAAACCTAACCCAAAACACAATTTGCACAAAAATTGCACTCAAAATCCATAAAATTCATCAATTCACCAAACACAAACTAAAACATTACTTAAATAATATTTGCATTAACAGTCACACCACAAGGAATAACACCCAAATTCAACCCCAAACTTAACATTAAAAATTCATGAACAAGGAATAAAATTCTACTACAGACACTGTTCACATGACCAAATTTCTGTAGAATTGTACTATGAAATTTCACAAAATATCCAATGGCAAATATGTTAATCTCAGTGCAATACATCAAAATTAATTACCCAAGAAGTAAAGTTAATAACATATTGCTATTGATTATTATGAAAGTTCATGCATTTCTCACTACTTTCCTCAAAATTTTGAAACAAAAATAGCATTCCACTCCACCATATTGTTGCAATCAAACATAAAGCTCAAATTAGTTCAGATTTGACTTTGTTAAGAACAACATGCATTATAGAAAACAAATATGAGGTTCAGCAACTTCTCAGACATTTATTCCTTTAATTCAGCATACACATTTGCTTAAAAATCTCCATTAACCTGCATAAAGAAATTTTAATGTCAAATTTGAGTTCAATGGGGTGTGAAAATGAAACAAAGCAAAAGAAAAATTAAGTATAGGAAAAAATTTTGGGTTGCCTCTCAAAGAGCGTTAATTTTAGGTCATTAGCTTGACCCTCCTTAATTTAGTGAATTGGTGGATCATCAAGGAAACAACTTGTTTCCTTCTCTATTGGCTGGCTTGTGATATAAATTTTGAGCCTTTGACCATTAACTTTAAAAAGCCTAGAATTTTCACTCTAAATATCCACAGCTCCATGGGGATAAACTTTGACAACCTTGAAAGGAATAGACCATCTTGATTTCAACTTTCCAGTAAAGAGTCTAAGTCTAGAATTATACCATAAACCAGGTCACCCTCTTTAAACTCCTTCCTTTTAATATACTTATCATGCTAAAATCTAGTCCTTTCCTTAAAAATCCTAGCATTCTCATAGGCATCCAACCTTATCTCTTCAAGTTCATTTAATTGAAGTGACCTTTTCTCTCCAGCACTTTTTAAGTTAAAATTCAAAGCTCGGATTGCCCAATATGCCTTGTGTTCCAACTCAACCGGTAAATGACATGATTTCCCATAGACTAACTTAAAAGGTGTAGTTCTAATGGGTGTCTTATAAGCTGTCTTGTATGCCCACAATGCATCATCTAGCCTCAATGACCAATCCTTCCTTGAATGATTAACAATTTTTTCCAAAATTCTCTTCAATTCCCTATTAGATACTTCAACTTGCCCACTGGTCCAAGGATGATAAAGTGTAGCTACCTCATGAGTAACCCCATATTTCTTCAAAAGATGTTCAAACTGTTTATTGCAGAAATGAGATCCACCATCACTTATTATAGCTCTTGGCACTCCAAATCTAGTGAAAATTATAACACCTCTCACCCGTCTACAGTATAGCCGAGCAAGGCATGCTACACGGCGTGCCGGAACACCTAGTCTGTGATTATCTCATTTCTTGAACTCAATTTGATTTTAAGAAGTCATTTATGTAATATTCATATCATGTTGATACTATTGTCATACTTTGTTAAAATCAGTGTTTCAAGACTGGTAATAAAAATTTGGTAAGGTGCCGTCTATATTTAGGACAAATCATTCTTCCAAACTGTTGAAAATGTTTAATATTATGATATCAAAATCTCAAATATTTCATACTTCTATTTCTCAAGAAAGTCAATAGACTTTTACTATTAAACAGATTCCATAATACAGTCCATAATAATTTAAATATATACAGAAAATTTCCATGTTATTTAATATGTACAAAATATTACAAACCTTAGAGCTTTCATAACATTATAAAATACAGGGTTGAATTTCAAATATACAACAAAAGTACAAAATACAAGATATCCTATGTCCTACCATGTATGCAATACAGTGCAGATGACTCTGGACTCCTGTGCAGATCTGATGTCTCACCCGATCGTAGGCCTGCTGGGCTCCCCAGCTGTGTCTCCAATACCTACGCGTTACAAAAGCAATGCGCTAAGCAATTTTGCTTAGTGGTGCCAAATATAAAGAAATATACACTAAAATAAAGTAAATAAAGTATTTACAAATTTTTGGTGGTGCTGTATGTCAGTAGACTGGATTTAGCTATTTGAATTTAATTGTACTTGAATTACTGCCCGTGTAGCCTATATACTGACCAGACTGGATAAACGAATATACTAGCACTGGGTACCTAGTACCTCGGGCCATCACACCATCGGTCACAAAGTGTCTCCCGGTGTGCAAACAGTGTGGCTAAGAAGCCATATAGTCAATCTGGCGATAAGCCAAGAATAAATACACAATATGTATAGCCGTAGGCTATTAAAGTCACAGTGCGCCACAATAAGCCGTAAAAACACAGTATGGCATGAAGCCATTTACAGAACAGCTGTCAGAATCCTATTGGCATGCCAACCTATCCATACTAGTCAACTAGGCAAACTAGGGCACATTATAAATTAATTGTTTAATCCTTCAATTTTTGGAGTTTACTAACTATTATATAATTCACAAGTCAATGCATATGTTGACCCTTTTTTTTTTTTTAGGTAATATGGGTAAGTTGTTTCTAGCATCAATATGTCAAAATTTATATCTCAATATGCTGCCAATATAGTGCAATTTACCATTTTTACAAGTTGGCATT
Organism: Hevea brasiliensis; assembly: GCF_030052815.1. Classification (NCBI taxonomy): domain Eukaryota; kingdom Viridiplantae; phylum Streptophyta; class Magnoliopsida; order Malpighiales; family Euphorbiaceae; genus Hevea; species Hevea brasiliensis. The sequence goes on from NC_079505.1 coordinate 75,971,335, forward strand.
CATTGCCAAAATGCTTCAAGCATCACTGTATGCAAAATGTCAAATTCTCAATTTTTGTTTGCTAGATTTGTCTAGCTTAAATTCCTATTTCTCTTAGTACTATTCCCTTCAATTCATTTCATTAGTCAACCTATAATGTTGACCCTTGATGCACTCTACGTGAGTCAATTCTAATGTTACCAATATGTCACATTTTATAGCCCTTTAGTGTTGGTATATGTTACCAATTTCATTTCCAAGTGTATTGCATTTTATTGCAATTTACTGGATTTCGGTCTACTATTTTGACCTAGCCGGACGACCTAGTTCCCTCAGTTTTTGGGTTTTGGTCCAAACTACAAACTTGTAGGTCTATGTCTTATGGAACGCGGGGCAAAATTTCAGGTCATTCTGAGTTATGTAGACCAAGTTATGGTCATTTTACTATTGTTGGTCAAAATGTATCAAAATTAGTCACTTTAGGTCATTTTAGGTTCGGCCAGTTTTTGGACCCGAACTTGTGCAAGCTTTTTGACTTGCTTATGGTCATTTTTGGGCTCGGGTGTCTTCATAAGACTTGTAGATATAGAGCTTATCTATTCATGGTAAAAATTTCAGATCAATTGTATCTGTTTTGAGTGAGTTATGGCCTAAACACTAACTGCTGCCCAAATGGTTAGTTTTCAGGCCTTAAATGCACTAATCCGGATTTGGTCACTTTTTAAGGTCAGTTTCTAGGCAGAATTTTGGCAACCTTTCTACATGAAAGTTGGCCTATTTGGTGTCTATTTTCACCCCCCATTGGCCTCATACCAGTTGGGTTCATAGTTTGGCACTTATGGCCTAATTTAGGTGCTGCCTTCAATACACAACCTGCACAAAGCTCATACACTCCCAATTTAATGTTCCTTCTCCTCCTCATTACTACAATATTCAGTCAACAACACTTCCATACATCTATTGTACACAATTCTAGCAACAATTCTGGGCAGAATGTTCAAGTGCTCAATGCACACAATTCATCATTAAGTTCAACATTCACGTCCACCAAAATTCAACATACTTCAATGTCAATATTACCCATACACTTCAATATATTCATACTTCAATGTCACTTACATTTGCTGCCCACAATTTAACATTAGCATATACCATTAATAATCACATGTTCACACACAAATTCATGCTATTAGGAGCTACCAAACATGGCAGTTTGCTCAAGGCATCAAGGTTCCATTTCACACCCTTAATTTAAACACTACATGCACATACTTAAATACAAACTTACTACAACTTTCATTTGAATTAATCAACCTTCATTTTCATTTATTAGAAGTAAAAATAACTCAAGCTCAACAAGGGTTCATGGCTGCCCAAAATGAAGCAACAACACAAATCTCCAATAATTGTTTCAAACCATAATTTAAATTTCTCAATTTCAATCAATTCAAGTCCTATCACTTCCCATACATATACCCATATCAAACATCATCTTTAAACTCATCTACATCATTTAAACACATCAAAATCCCATGAATGTCTTGGCTGCCGAAATGAAGGGCTCACCAAATATACATTAATTTACTCAATTTCTTCACAAATCAACTCACCCAAAGCTCAAAACAAGATCTAATGAAAGAAAATGGGGAGATTAAACACTAACCTCAACTTGGGCTTAATTAAACTTCACCAAAACTCCTCTTTCTTGCTTCCTACATGCTGCCCATGATGTGTAGACCAAGTTTAATGAAGATACTTGCATGGAATCATGGCTTGATCAATGGTGCATGAAGGCTTGTATATGGGGCGGCCATGGATGAAGCTTGGAGAAATTTCAATTCGGCGAAGAAGAATAATGAGGAAGAAGATGAATAGTGGAAAAATCTGTCCTAGTGGTCCTTATATACTCCACTAATGCCCCACTAATCACAATTAAAAATTACATTAATTCATGATTTCCTTTAATTGCAATTATGCCCTCCAATTCCCTTAAATTACATGTTATCTTGAATTTCATTTTTCATGGGATTTTTAAAATATAATACCACTTATTTTTCATGGACATTTAAGTCAAAAGTCAACTCTAGGTGTCAATTGACCAAAATGCCCCTCTTCGGGTCAAGTTTGGACTTTTTCGGTAACACCTATTTACTCCTTGTACCGCCGATTTCTTTAATTTTTATTTTTTTTCGTTTATACTAACTTTCTAATTTTTCTTTGACATTTTCTAAGTGTAATATCATTTATTTTTAATGGAGATTGAGGTCAAAAGGCAACACTATGTGTCAAATGACCAAAATACCCCACTTCGGGTTATATTCCTGATTTTTCGGTAACACCGATTTTTGTCTGTTTCTCGATTTTTCATTTTTCTTTGTACTAATCTTTTTTTTTTTTTGATATTTATAGTGTCAATTACATTTCAATAAACCTTTATTTATGTCTCAAAATTAAATTCAGGGGTTCCTGGTCCCGGGCCAGAACGGCCTTCCAGCAATCACCCATCATTGCATGTTCTTGCTCGTTTAACTTAGCATCATTTTCTCTCTTTCATTTTTGTTTGATTTTTCTTGTATTTTCTTTTTATTTATTTCATCATTATATGTCTGCTCACTATCACCAAGTGTAGTTCTAGACATCCCGACTTGCTCGGATCGTTATTTGACCACGGGAGCAACAAACGCATGCAACACGTGCAATGGGGATGTTACAACTCTTCCCCTCTAAATAAAAATTTCGTCCTCGAAATTTACCTGATGTGAAGAGCTGAGGGAACTGTTGTCTCATTGTTTCCTCGCTCTCCCATGTTGCCTCTTCCGTGTTGTGGTGTCCCCATAGGATTTTCACTAGTGGAATTGTCTTATTTCTGAGCTCTTTTACCTCTCGTGCCAAGATTTTAATTGGTTCTTCTTCATATGTCAGGTCAGGTTGTACCACAATTTTTTCTGCTGAGATGACATCTGAAGGATCTGATCTGTATCTTCTGAGCATCGAGACATGGAACACATTATGTATCTTGTCTAGCTCAGGTGGTAAGGCTAATCTGTAGGCTACTGGTCCCACACGTTCAATAACTTCATAATTTTCCCTTTTTCCTGAATCTCAACACTTTCTTCCACGGTGATACTCTGAGAAATACTTTCTCGCCAACTTCATACTCAATGTCCTTTCTTTTCAAGTCAGCATAAAATTTCTGTAGGTCTGAGGCAACTTTCAAATTGGCCTTTATCAGTTTCACCTTTTCCTCTGTCTGTTTTATCAGGTCTGGCCCCACTAGCTTATCTTCGCCCAACTTAGTCCAACATACAGGTGTTCTGCATTTTCTCCCATACAGTGCTTCATAGGGTGCCATTTGTATGCTAGCTTGATAGCTATTGTTGTATGCAAATTCTGCCATTGGAAGGTATCTGTCCCAACTTCCCTCAAACTCAATAACACAACTTCTCAGCATATCCTCGAGGACCTGGATTATTCTTTCTGACTGTCCATCCGTCTAAGGGTGAAAAGCCGTACTAAAATGGAGTTGTGTGCCCAAGGATTCTTGTAATTTCTTCCAAAATCTAGATGTAAACCTCGGGTCTCTATCAGATATAATGGAAAGTGGAATTCCATGTAGTCTAACTATCTCACTGATGTACAATTCTGCTAGCTTTTCCAGTGAGTAGTTAGTTCTGACTGGCAGCAAATGTGCTGATTTGGTCAACCTATCCACAATCACCCATACTGTATCATGCTTCTTCTGAGTGAGAGGTAGACCACTGACAAAGTCCATAGTGACTCGGTCCCACTTCCATTCAGGTATGTTTATGGGTCAGAATAAACTGATGGAACTTGATGTTCTGCTTTGACTTGCTGACATGTCAAGTATTTAGTTACATAGTCAATTATGTCCTTCTTCATACCTGGCCACCAGTATCAGAGTTTCAGGTCATGGTACATTTTTGTGCTTCCTGGGTGCATAGCATACACATTATTTTGTGCTTCTTTTAGAATACTGGTTTTCAACTCTTTATCATCTGGTACACATACTCTTTCTTTATAGTACAGGCACCCAATTTCTTTCACTTCATATTCAGTTTCCTTCCCCTCAGTGATTTTGCCCATAACAGCCATTAATTTCCCATCTGTCTTTTGCCCATCCTGTATCTGTTGTAACAGATTCGGCTTCACTTGCAACTCAGCCAAAATAACTCCATCAATGGAAGGTATCTATTCTTGCTTCCGGAGAGAGCATCAATACAATTTCTAAATGTATTCTCAAATACCTACATCATTCCTTTCTGTCAAAAATATTAAAATACTGATAAGACTCCATATCAATGTCCGGATATCTTCATCCTCAAGGTGTTCTTTCTAATTTATAGCCATAGTAGAGTCTCTAAGCTCATAGCAATTTTTGTGGTAATGGTAGTCCACATTACTGGAACTGAGTCTCTAACTCTAGCTACCTTAGAAGTGTAGTCTTTCGATAGGCTAGTTCTGAAGTTTTAAATTTCTGACTAGAATTTTTTTTTTCACATTTATTTCCCGTAATAGTACTCTATTCGGGCGTAACTGTATCAAATTATAGATTACTTACAAATATTCTTAGTTTATTGTACCATGAGGAAGCACGTAGCTCTACACAATAATCCCATATTAGTACTGTAATCTGCAGCTTACAATATAAACATCGAGAATATTACATAGTCACTACGTTATAACCTCATGATCTAGGTTTTCTACTTCTTTTTCTAATGCCCTCTGCGACTCTGAGTCAATATCTTAACTTTGAATAATCAAAAGTAAACAGATCTGCATAGTGTCACCTCGACTCTTCTGAATGCAATGCATGTATGCACACTAGTTCTTTCTACTTATCTTTGCCTAGGAACCCCTAAACCGTGATCTGATACTACTAAATGTGACACCCCTCACCCGTCTACAGTATAGCCGAGCAAGGCATGCTACACGGCGTGCCGGAACACCTAGTCTGTGATTATCTCATTTCTTGAACTCAATTTGATTTTAAGAAGTTATTTATGTAATATTCATATCATGTTGATACTATTGTCATACTTTGTTAAAATCAGTGTTTCAAGACTGGCAATAAAAATTTGGCAAGGTGCCGTCTATATTTAGGACAAAATGTCCTTCCAAACCTGTTGAAAACAGTTTAATATTATGATATCAAAATCTCAAATAATTCACAGTCTCTATTTCTCAGTAAAGTCAATAGACTTTTACAGTCATTAAACAGTTCCATAATACAGTCCATAATAATTTAAATATATACAGAAAATTTTCATGTTATTTAATATGTACAAAATATTACAAACCTTAGAGCTTTCATAACATTATAAAATACAGGGCTGAATTTCAAATATACAAAAAAAGTACAAAATACAAGATATCCTAAGTCCTACCATGTATGCAATGCAAAGGTGATGACTCGACTCCATGCAGATCCGATGTCTCACCCGATCAGAGGCTGGCTCCCACTGTGTCTCCAATACCTACGAGTTACAAAAGCAATGCGCTAAGCAATTTTTCTTAGTGGTGCCAAATATTAAGAAATATACACTAAAATAAAGTAAATAAAGTATTTACAAATTTTTGGTGGTGCTGTATGTCAGTAGGCTGGATTTAGCTATTTGAATTTAATTATACTTGAATTACTGCCCGTGTAGCCTATATACTGACCAGACTGGATAAACGGATATACTATCACTGGGTACCTAGTACCTCGGGCCGTCACACCATCGGTCACAAAGTGTCTTCCGGTGTGCAAACAGTGTGGCTAAGAAGCCATATAGTCAATCTGGCGATAAGCCAAGAATAAATACACAATATGTATAGCCGTAGGCTATTAAAGTCACAGTGCGCCACAATAAGCCGTAAAAACACAGTATGGCATGAAGCCATTTACGTAACAGTACTGTAATCCTATTGGCATGCCAACCTATCCATACTAGTCAACTAGGCAAACTAGGGCACATTATAAATTAATTGTTTAATCCTTCAATTTTTGGAGTTTACTAACTATTATATAATTCACAAGTCAATGCATATGTTGACCCTTTTTTTTTTAGGTAATATGGGTAAGTTGTTTCTAGCATCAATATGTCAAAATTTATATCTCAATATGCTGCCAATATAGTGCAATTTACCATTATTACAAGTTGGCATTCATTGCCAAAATGCTTCAAGCATCACTGTATGCAAAATGTCAAATTCTCAATTTTTGTTTGCTAGATTTGTCTAGCTTAAAGTCCTATTTCCCTTGGTACTATTCCCTTCAATTCATTTCATTAGTCAACCTATAATGTTGACCCTTGATGCACTCTATGTGAGTCAATTCTAATGTTACCAATATGTCACATTTTATAGCCCTTTAGTATTGGTATATGTTACCAATTTCATTTCCAAGTGTATTGCATTTTATTGCAATTTACCGGATTTCGGTCTACTATTTTGACCTAGCCGGACGACCTAGTTCCCTCAGTTTTTGGGTTTTGGTCCAAACTACAAACTTGTAGGTCTATGTCTTACGGAACGCGGGGCAAAATTTCAGGTCATTCTGAGTTATGTAGACCAAGTTATGGTCATTTTACTATTGTTGGTCAAAATGTATCAAAATTGGTCACTTTAGGTCATTTTAGGTTCGGCCAGTTTTTGGACCCGAACTTGTGCAAGCTTTTTGACTTGCTTATGGTCATTTCTGGGCTCGGGTGTCTTCATAAGACTTGTAGATATAGAGCTTAACTATTCATGGTAAAAATTTTAGATCAATTGTACCTATTTTGAGTGAGTTATGGCCTAAACACTAACTGCTGCCCAAATGGTTAGTTTTCAGGCCTTAAATGCACTAATCCGGATTTGGTCACTTTTTAAGGTCAGTTTCTAGGCAGAATTTTGGCAACCTTTCTACATGAAAGTTGGCCTATTTGGTGTCTATTTTCACCCCCCATTGGCCTCATACCAGTTGGGTTCACAGTTTGGCACTTATGGCCTAATTTAGGTGCTGCCTTCAATACACAACCTGCACAAAGCTCATACACTCCCAATTTAATGTTCCTTCTCCTCCTGATTACTACAATATTCAGTCAACAACACTTCCATACATCTATTGTACACAATTCTAGCAACAATTCTGGGCAGAATGTTCAAGTGCTCAATGCACACAATTCATCATTAAGTTCAACATTCACTTCCACCAAAATTCAACATACTTCAATGTCAATATTACCCATACACTTCAACATATTCATACTTCAATGTCACTTACACTTGCTGCCCACAATTTAACATTAGCATATACCATTAATAATCACATGTTCACACACAAATTCATGCTATTAGGGGCTGCCAAACATGGCAGTTTGCTCAAGGCATCAAGGTTCCATTTCACACCCTTAATTTAAACACTACATGCACATACTTAAATACAAACTTACTAGAACTTTCATTTGAATTAATCAACCTTCATTTTCATTTATTAGAAGTAAAAATAACTCAAGCTCAACAAGGGTTCATGGCTGCCCAAAATGAAGCAACAACACAAATCTCCAATAATTGTTTCAAACCATAATTTAAATTTCTCAATTTCAATCAATTCAAGTCCTATCACTTCCCATACATATACCCATATCAAACATCATCTTTAAACTCATCTACATCATTTAAACACATCAAAATCCCATGAATGTCTTGGCTGCCGAAATGAAGGGCTCACTAAATATACATTAATTTACTCAATTTCTTCACAAATCAACTCACCCAAAGCTCAAAACAAGATCTAATGAAAGAAAATGGGGAGATTAAACACTAACCTCAACTTGGGCTTAATTAAACTTCACCAAAACTCCTCTTTCTTGCTTCCTACATGCTGCCCATGATGTGTAGACCAAGTTTAATGAAGATACTTGCATGGAATCATGGCTTGATCAATGGTGCATGAAGGCTTGTATATGGGGCGGCCATGGATGAAGCTTGGAGAAATTTCAATTCGGCGAAGAAGAATAATGAGGAAGAAGATGAATAGTGGAAAAATCTGTCCTAGTGGTCCTTATATACTCCACTAATGCCCCACTAATCACAATTAAAAATTACATTAATTCATGATTTCCTTTAATTGCAATTATGCCCCTCCAATTCCCTTAAATTACATGTTATCTTGAATTTCATTTTTCATGGGATTTTTAAAATATAATACCACTTATTTTTCATGGACATTTAAGTCAAAAGTCAACTCTAGGTGTTAATTGACCAAAATGCCCCTCTTCGGGTCAAGTTCAGACTTTTTCGATAACACCGATTTACTCCTTGTACCGCCGATTTCTTTAATTTTTATTTTTTTCGTTTATACTAACTTTCTAATTTTTCTTTGACATTTTCTAAGTGTAATATCATTTATTTTTAATGGAGATTGAGGTCAAAAGGCAACACTATGTATCAAATGACCAAAATACCCCACTTCGGATTATATTCCCGATTTTTCGGTAACGCCGATTTTTGTCTGTTTCTCGATTTTTCATTTTTCTTTGTACTAATATATTATTTTTTTTTTGATATTTCTAGTGTCAATTACATTTCAATAAACATTTATTTATGTCTCAAAATTAAATTCAGAGGGTTCCCAGTCCTGGCCCAGAACGGCTTTCCAAGCAGGCCACCCATCATGCCATGCCTACTGCTTAACTTAGCATCATTTTCTCTCTTTCATTTTTGTTTAATTTTTCTTGTATTTTCTTTTTATTTATTTCATCCTTATATGTCTGTTCACTATCACCGAAGTGTAGTTCTAGACATCCTGACTTGCCTGGACTGTTATTTGACCACAGGAGCAACAAAACATACAGAACACGTGCAATGGGAATGTTACAAAAATAAACTTTTTCAAAAATTTCACTACTATCCTTGCATCATTTGTCGGGGAAGAAATGGCCTTAACCCATTTTGACACATAATCCACACCTATCAAAATGTATTTATTCCCAAAAGATGATGAGAATGGTCCCATGAAATCTATGCCTCAAACATCAAATAACTCAATCTCTAAAATTCCTTATTGTGGCATTTTATTTTCCTTGAAATATTCCCCACTCTTTGACATCTATCACATCTTAAAATAAATTCTCTCATAATTTTTAACATGTGTGGCTAATAAAATCCAGCTTGAAGTACTTTAGCCATTGTTTTATCCATACTAAAATGACCTATATAGTCAGAAGAATGACAATGCTCTAAAATGTTTCCTATTTCCTCTTCAGGCACGCACCTTCTAACTAGGCTATCTTTACATCTCTTAAACAATAATGGATCCTCTCATGTATAAAATTTCACATCATGAAAAAATTTCTTCCTCTATTGATAGCTCAAATCTGGTGGGAAAACTTCACATAATAGGTAATTGACAAAATCTGCAAACCATGGCAATGCATCACCAATAACTAGCAATTGCTCATTTGAGAAACTCGTCAATTGGCAATTCCTCTTCATTTCCATCTTTACTCTAATACTTAATCCTTGATGGATAATCTGCTATAATATTTTCAGCTCCCTTTTTATCTTTAATTTGTAAATCAAACTCCTGTAGCTAAAACCCATCTTATCAGTCTTGGCTTTGCTTCCTTTTTATTCATCAAATATCTTATGGAGGCATGGTCTGTATAAACAATCACTTTTGATCCAACCAGATGTGACCTAAACTTTTTCATAGCAAATACCACGGCTAAAAATTCCTTCTCAGTGGTAGCATAATTTACTTGAGCATCATCTAAAGTTTTACTGGCATAATAGATTGCATAAGACCTCTTCTCTTTTTTTCTGACCAAGTACAGCTCCCACAGCAAAGTCACTAGCATCACACATAACCTCAAATGGCAATGACCAATCCGAAAGTTGCATAATAGATGCTGTTGTTAGAGCTTCCATCAACCTGTTAAAAGAATCAAAACAAGCTTGGTCAAAATTAAAAGGAACATCATGATTTAACAAATTTGTAAGAGGTTTAGCAATTTGTGAAAAATCCTTTATAAGTCGCCTATAGAAACCAGCATGCCCAAGAAAACTTCTAATTCCCTTCACTAAAGTTGGTGGAGGCATCTTCTCAATCACTTCTACTTTAGCCTTGTCCACTTCAATTCCTCTATGTGATACTAAATGTCCAAGAACAATGCCTTCTTGCACCATAAAATGACATTTCTCCCAATTGAGCACCAAATCTATTTCTTCACATCTTTTAAGCACTTTAGAGAGGTTAGATAGACAATTATCAAAAGAAAAACCATATACAGAAAAATCTTCCATGAAAACTTCCATAATTTCCTCAATAAAATCAGAGAAAATGGCCATCGTACACCGCTGAAAAGTAACTGGTGCATTACATAAGCCAAAAGGCATTCTTCTATATGCAAACGTACCATATGGACATATGAATGTGGTTTTCTCTGGATCACTAGGATGTATTGGGATTTGAAAAAACAAGAAAACCCATCCAAATAACAAAAATATGAATGTTTTGCTAACCTCTCTAACATTTGATCAATAAAAGGCAAGGGAAAATGGTCTTTCCTAGTGGCACGATTAAGCTTCCTGTAATCTATGCACATCCTCCATCCTGTGACAATTCTAGTAGGTATCAACTCATTATTTCATTTTTCACAATGGTCACACCTCCTTTCTTAGGGACTACATGAACTGGGCTAACCCAACTACGTCAAAAATAGGATAAATGATCCTAGCTTCAAGCAATTTCAAGACTTCTTTCTTCACCACTTCTTTCATATTAGGATTCAACCTTCTTTGATGTTCTATGGTGGCTTTAAAATTATCCTCTAAAAGAATCCTATGCATGCACAAGGTAGGGCTTATACCCTTGATATCATCAATGGTGTAACCAATGACTTTCCTAAGTGCTCTTAACTCTTTCAATAATTTTTCAACTTGAACATCACTCAGACTTGCACTAATAATGACAAGATAAGTTGAATTAGGTCCAAGAAAAGCATACCTTAATGTAGATGGAAGTGGTTTGAGGTATATCTGTGGTTCTTCCTTCTCAACTAATAAGGGTGGTTGTGCAACTTCATGTTTCAACTCTTCAACTTGCAAAACTTGATCTCTTGGAACTTCTTGAGTAGCTTTCAAAATTTGAGCAAAAGCTGCAACTTTAAGATTTTCATCCTTTTTTGTTCTACTATGTACCAAACAATTCTCCAAAAAGTCCTCAGGATATCTTTTCCTAAATTCTTCTTCCACAATCTCATCAATAACATCCATGTCACACCTTACCCTCCGTAACGTATAACATGATCCCGTAGTATACCTAATGAATTCCCAAACTTCATCTACTGATAACCCATTAAATATACTACAAGGGATTTTAAACTTTTTCTTATTTCTTTTTACAGTGGTGAGCACTTTTGACAGATGTTAAAAAAATTTTTAACTGAAGTGAAATCAAATAAAAAATCTGAAGTATCAATAATTTCTGTAAAAATTTCGGCAGAGTGCCATCTGTATTTGGAGCAAAACAGTTCTTCAAAAACCTGTAAAAAGGACTTCCAATATATTTGTTCAATCCCAAACTCCAATATGGCTCAACTCAAATTAGTGTCCTCAACACAGTTCAAACTCAATTCAATATCATTCTCAGCAATTCCAAAGATAAAGTGCAAAATAAATTAGTATTTCAAAAGCTAAAATAAGAGAATTGTAATACAATATTTTGATAAGCCAAAATAAATTACAACTTTATTTTACAACTGCTCAAGACCAAGTACAATATATACATACAGTTCACATACATTACAATAATATTTACTAGAAAGTGGTATACTCAATATACCTGGCAAAATCCCAAAGCGAAGTCACAAGCAGCCTACTCTGCTGCTTTATCTGTCTGTCTACCTGCGACAGCAATGAAAAAGCTATCGCTGAGTAAAATTTACTCAGTGGTGAACAATAATAATTTAAAATGCTATATATAAAACTTTTATTGACAATTTACAATTCAAATAATTCACAATTTCATGTTACAATTTTCAAAGCTCATATAACACAATTTTATCAAACAATTAAATAACACAGTGTTGCTAATCAATAACGTAATTTAGGTCATGACACAAATTTTTTGAACATGTCGTGTTGTACACCACGATAATGCATACTCACCCCACTGATCAAAATCAATGAGGGAGGCGACTAGCTAGATAATGAGTACTCATCCATACTCATCTCAGATTGGCAAGTCAAAGAGGGAGGAATATAGTCATACTCACCCCATAAATGGAGGAGGAACATAATAATATTACCATGCCAAGTGTGAATCAAAACAATTCTAAATCACAATATTTAAATATTTCATACAAACCACAAATCACATTTTATCTCAAAATTTCCATTTGCAAAATAGGCAACACAATAGTTTTCAAATAAAATTCCCAAAGCCAAAACAATAAAAAATTATTCATAACTAATTTCTCCAAATAAATTTTATAGTAAAAGCAGTGAATATAAAAAGTATTGTGCACAGGTCAGATTTGAGTCGCCTCTAGGCCTTGACTCAATGTTCCTTATGCTTTTCAATATCCTTTTCAACTGAAACACGCAATTTAAAGTGTTTTAGTACTCAGTTAAATTGTTTCTAACAATAAAATTCAATATCTAAATTTTCTCGATACTATTCCCTTCAATTCATTTCATTAGTCAACCTATAATGTTGACCATTAATACACACTAGGTGAATTAATTTCAAAGTTCCAAATTTGTCACATTTTATAGTCTCTAAGTGTTGGTATATGTTACCAATTTCATTTTAAAGCTTATTGCATTTTATTGCCATTTTCCAAATTTCATGGCCAATGTTTACTGTCTATTGGACCAAACTACAGTGTAAATTTAACAGATTTCTCTTCATTAAATTGTTTCTCATTGTGTCTTCTTTAATTTCCTTTTTGAATCACTCCATTTGGAGTTGTATAGCTCAAGTTATGGTTAATTAACCATAACTAGGTCAAATCTAAATTTTAGTTTCCTTTTTAGGCATTTTTGGTTCTGAATTTACTAATTTATTTGGACTATTTGTAATCACATTGATGTTTAGCATTCTTCATAAGTATTGTTGTCCTATGTCTTAGGGACAACCAGAAATTTTGCTTACCATTTTTCAAGTCTTATAGAACTCTTTATAGACAAATTGTTAACTTGGACTCAAAGGTCCTATATTGGCATGGTCCTCAATTAGGTCAATAGCTTGACCTTAAATTCTAACCTTATACATTTATAATTTGAGAAAGTTGTCTAAAACAATGTTTTAGGTCTCTTTCATAGCTTTCCAGATTGGTATGGCTCATTACATTGGGAGATTTCTTGTAGGAGATATGCCTATTTGAATTTTCTGGACTTAATGGTCAATTGTACCAATTCCAGATTTAGTGTATCAATTTAATCAACTTAATTGACCTAGTTCCCTTGATTTCTGGGTTTTGGTCAAATTACCAATATTGTAGATCTATGTCTTATTGAAATTTTGGGACTGATTTCATGTCATTTGGAGTTCTATGGACTAAGTTATGGTCATTTTACTATTGCTGATCAAGTTTTACTTATATTGCAAAGTTTAGGTCATTTTTAGGTCAAAGTCAATTCGGCCAGTTTTTGTAACCCAAATTTGGCGATCATTTTGACTTGGTAATTGGCATTTCTGGGCTTGGTGGTCTTCACCAAAGTTGTTGTCCTATGTCTAAGCTTTCCAACGGTATAAATTTTAGGTCATTTGGACCAATTTTGAGTGAGTTATGGCCAAAAGACTAATTACTGTTCATATGATCAATTTCTGAGTTCTTATGTTATGCTAATCCGGATTTGGTCACTTCTAGGTAGAATTTTGGCATGACCTATGCATGAAAGTTGGCCTATTTTGTGTCTAGTTTTACCTCTAATTAGCTTCATACCAATTGGGGTCACAATTTTACACTTATAGCTTAATTACAAACTGCCATTAAACACATTGCTCAAACACCAACCAAATGCTCATTCACCTTGGTATAAGTTAATTTCTCATACCCAATTCTGAATTAGTATCATACCATGACCATTCATCACATCACATTTTGGTCACTTTGGGTAGAATATAACAATTCTCAATACACACATTATAACTTTAATTCTCAATGTTACATTCAACACAATATATATACATGTAATCACTCATCACTTCATATACACTGCCCTCAAACCATCACTAACAGAATTCATCAATTAATTTCATGAGATCAAACACTAGTCCATGCTTTTCAAGGCTGCCAAAAATGGCAGTTTGCCAAGGCTTTCACAATTACTTCCAAAATCCTAAATTCAATTGTTCAATCACACATACAAAAGGATTAAATTGCTAGCACTTCAAATTGACTCAACCAACACTAATTCCCATCAATTTAATGTAAGAAAAACTCAAGCAAGCTCACCTCCCATGGCTGCCTATAATGGGCAGATTGCAAACTCAACAATTTCTTTCAAAATTTTCAACCAAAATACTCCCCATAATCTCAACACAAACTTTAATTAAGCAAGGGAAGAAAATAAGCACTTACCTCTTATTGGAGCTTGCTAGAACTTCTCCAAATCCTTTCCTTTTTACTCCCAATATGCTGCCCAAGATGTATAGTCTAACTTTAGTAAAGAAAGCAAGTGGAAAGGAGGTGGAATGCATGGTTGCATGGATGTAGGAAGGATTCGGCCATGGGAGTTTGCTTTGGGAGGTTTCAGCTGTTTCAATTGCTAGAGGTTGAAGATGAATTTTTGATGTCCAAGGTGTCTTATATAGGTGTCCCAATCTACCTTAGTGGAGCAATAACCATGGTTTAATATTTAATTAATCAAAGTTTCATAAATTACATTTTTATGCACTAAACTTTCATCTTTTATATTATGTACCACATTTTTAATTTTCATGACATTTTCAAAGTGTGTTATCACTCATTTTTAATGGAAATTAACGTCAAAAGGCAACTCTAGGTGTCAAATGACTAAAATGCCCCTCTTCGGGTTGCATTCCCAATTTTTCGGTAACACCGATTTTTATTGGTTTCTTGAATTTTTTCGTTTTTCTTTATACTAATTCTTTAATTTTCTTTGACATTTCTAATATCAATTATACTGAAATAAGTCTTTAATTATGTCTCGAAACTTTAATTCCGAGGGTTCCCTGCAATCCTGGGGTTGGCTATTGCCTGCGCCGTAACTTCCTCGTGCGGTCACCCATCGCTGCGGTGCTGGCTCGTTTAACTTAGTTTCATTTTCTCTCTTTTATTTTTCCTTAATTTTTCTTGTATTTTCTTTTTATTTATTTCATCATTTCATGTCTCCTCACTAACATTTAAGTGTAGTTTCAAGCATTCTAACTGTCCAGACAGACACTGATCACTGGAACAGTAGAACGCACTACCGAATATAGGAGTGTTACAATCCACCCTTAAACAAGGGTCAACTTCATGATGTTTCTTCAAAGCTTGATTCAAATTAAATTTCACCTCCTCTTCTCCAACTTTTAATGTCAATCTACCATTCTTCACATCAATTATAGCCCCTGCTGTGGCTAAGAATTGCCTTTCTAAAATGATAGGTATGTGAATATCCTCTTCCATTTCAAGAACCACAAAATCCATAGGAATGAAAAATTTCCCAACTTTTTAGGGTACATTCTTCAAAATTCCTACTGGATATTTGATAGATCTATCAACTAGTTGCAAAGAAATGGTTATTGGCTTCAATTCTCCAATCTTCAACTTTTCACAAATGGAGAGTGAAATCAAACTTACACTAGCTCCAAGATCACACAATGCTTTATCAATGCTAGTGTCCCCAATATGACAAGGAATAGAGAAACTTCCTGGATCTTTCAACTTCAGTGGGAGCTTATTCTGTAAGAAAGCACTACACTCCTCTTTCAGTGCCACAGTTTCATAATCTTCTAGTCTCCTCTTGGTTGATAAAATTTCTTTCAGGAACTTAGCATATGAGGGCATTTGAAAAATTGCATCTGTAAATGGAATGTTGATGTATAATTTCTTCAAAACTTCCAAAAATTTACTGAACTGCTTATCTAGCTTTGCTTTTTGAAACCTCTGAGGATATGGCAATGGTGGCTTGTATGGTGGTGGAGGCACATAGTTTTCCTCTTCTTCTTTTTCAACTTCCTTCTTCTTGTTTACTTCCTCATTAACTTCATCATAATTTGAGGTAGATTCTTTCTTGTCTTCATTTTCTTTCTTCTTTTCCTCTTCTACCTCATCTTTCTTTCCTTCTTCCACAATTTTCCCACTCTTTAGGATCACTGCCTTGCAATGTTCTCTAGGATTCTCTGGTTGACTTGGAAGTTTTCCTTGTGCTTTGCTAAAAGAGCTTGCTTGTTGAGCTATTTGGTTTTCCAACATCCTATTATGAGTGGCAAGCTGATCTATCCTTGAAGTTAATTGTTGAATCATTTCTCCTTGTTTCTGTTGAGCAGCTAAGAAATTCTCCATCATAGACTTCAAAATTGAATCTTGGTCTGAAGACTAAACTGGTGGTTGTGGAATAGGAGCATTTTGATTCATTTGTGGTGAAAATCTAGGTGGTACTCTGTTTTGCTGAAAATTCTGCTGTTGTTGCTGAAAATTAGGAGGTTGTTGATAATTCTGCTGCTGCTGTCCTTATCGACCTCCCCAAGAAAAGTTAGGGTGGTTCCTTTATGCTGGATTATATGTAGCAAAAAAAGGATTACCAACTGGCTTTTGATTATAATTCCCAACAAAACCAACTTGCTCATTTCCAAACTCTTGCCCATAAGAAGGAAAATCATTGATACAATGCATATTTCCTGCACCAACATCTTTTGCATGACTAGATCCTCCAAATGAAGAATCAACCTTCATGCTTAACTTATCCATTTTTCTCGTTAAAGTATCAAATTTGGCATTGACCATACTCATGGCATCTAACTTATATACACCAGCTGATGGCTTCTTCATTTCATTTCTTTCACAACTCCATTGATAATTGTTGTAAGCAATTTTATCCAATACTAGATAAGCTTCATCTTATGACTTCTCCATAAGATCCCCTCCTGAAGATGCATCAATTATACTTCTAATTGCTGGAGAAACACCATTGTAGAAATGTTGAACTAGCATCCATTTAGGGATTCCGTAATGTGGACATCTTCTTTGAAGATCCTTATATCTCTCCCATGCTTCATAGAGACTCTCATCATCCCTTGGTCTGAAAGAAGTTAATTCATTTCTCAATTTTGCAGTCTTGCTAGGAGGAAAGTATTGAGCCAAGAAAGCTTGTGACAACTCATCCCAAGTAGTTATTGAATCTGGAGGTAATGAATGCAACCACTTCCTAGCACGATCCTTCAAAGAAAAAGGAAATAATCTCAGCCAGATGGCATCATCTGACACTCCATTTATCTTCAGCATGTCACTAATATCAAGAAAATGTGCAAAGTGCACATGTGGACTCTCAGTAGGACCTCCCCTAAACTGTGATTATTGAACCATTTGACAAAGTGAGGGCTTAAACTCAAAATTATTTGGTTCCACTATAGGCCTTGTAATACTTGGTCTAAAATCTTCAAAACTAGGGAAAGCATGATCCTTAATTGATCTGTTATTGTTGTTTGCCATAGCTTATATCACTTGTTGCTCTTGATGTTGCTCTTGTTGTCTTTGAATTCTGAGTTCAGCTTTTCTTCTTTTAAACTCTGCTCTTAAAGCTTTAGCTGTCTTTTCAGTCTCAGGATCAAAAATTAAATCAATTTTTGCACTTTTTATTCTTCTCATATAAAAGATAAGTACCTGAAAAAAAAAAAAGCAAGAAAATCTCAAAGTAAAATGATAAAGAAAAGAAATTAAAATCAAAAATAAAATGCCCAAATTAACCAAACAATCAATCGTCTAATATCAAACAAAAACAAATCCCCGGCAACGGAGCCAAAAACTTAATGCGTACTCCGCAAGTATACGAGTCGTTCAAGTAGTAAAGAAAAAATATCGTCCCACAGAGATTTGTTATTTGAGTATCAAACTATAAAAGTCACGATTATTTGGGCTATCAATAATGTGTGCCGAAAAGTAGAGTAAAAGATGCAGCAAATTAAATTGGAAAAATAAGAAAATTATAATAAAATAAGCAATTAAATTTCTAAGTATTATACTAATTTACTAAAATTTCAGCAAGTAACTAAAGATTTAATTAATTAATGGTAAAATTGATTCCAGAGTTGAGGTTCATGAAGAAAATTTCATTGGGAATTGAATAGGCAAAACCAAGATCAAGAGAAATACAAGTTTGAAGGAAGTTGATTCTGATTTCCTTTAATTTCTCTTTCAAGCAAACTAAAGAGTGTTTTAAAGAAAACTAAACCCTATTCTCATGCGATGTTTAATTACCCAAAACTCTTTAAGCACTTTAATCAACTTGAAATTCCTCTTAATTCACTAGTTTATTTCTAACACTAGGTGATTAAGTTCATTATCTTAATTGTCTATCATAGATTTTCACCTCATGGTCCTTCAATCTAAGATTAAGAATAAAACTCAAAGGGTACCAACAATGGGTATGTAAATAAGCACACAAGATAAGAATCAAAACTTATATATACTAAAATCTAGTTAAAATCAGTCCAAATACACAAATAAAACTTAAATCATTACACCAAACTCGGAAATCTCAAGTATCTACTCACTCATGCTTGTATTTATAAGTAGAAAATATGAAATAGAGCAAGAAAACATGAAAATAAAACTAAAAATAAAAGAACCCAGAAGAAGAGGATCTAAATCTTTGAAAATGGAAGCTGAAAATGTCACTCTGCAAGCGTTCTTCCTCTAAAAATGGCGTGGTTCCTTCTTTCCTTTCTCTTTTGATTTTTCTCTCACTTTCTCCTTATGGTAAAAATGAGAATATGATGCTTATATATCCCCTCAAACTTTGCCCTAAAAATTGTTTCTAAAAGGATAAAGACAAAAGGTGAAAAATGTGTAAAAAGAGAATTTTTTCATGTCAGCAAATCTGCCAGCGCCATCCCATATGCCTCATGTTGATTTAAGTTATTTTCAACATGCCTCATATTGATTTGAAGGGGGAGGCTTTAGGTTCTGCACGACCAGCTACACGGGGCATGTGGAAGTCCCTGAAACTTTCAGCAAGTTTTGTTCCAAAATCTCTATCTGCACGACCCAGTGTTGAATCTACATGCCTTGTGTGGATTCCTGCTGGTTGACTCTTATCTTCATACGACCTTCAACACGAGGCATGTTGAAGCCCTCGAAAATCTCGACTGGTCTTCTTTCTTAGGCAAATTTTCTTCATTTTTCACATTACTTTAAGCTTCCAAAACACTTTGAATTTTTTCTATATGGACCTTTTTACTTTTAAATCTTATTAAAACCTATCAAAAACATTAAAATTTCAAAAATTAAATATAATGAAACTAAAATAAACAAATTAATTAAAATAAGCACTAAAAGCATAAAATTTCTAAACTAAAAAGTTCAAAATAGATGCAAAACTATCCTAAAATACCTATATAAAATGGGTTTATCATGGATTAATGTTGCCCTTTAATTGGACTAATGTTGCTTTTTTCTTTTTTAATGTCTAAATGCAAAAATTTTCATAATTTTATCATGACCTATTTCATAATTCAAATTTATAATTATATAAAAATTTCAGCTCATCAAACATTTAATATTTTTGTTTTGATTTTATTTTTGTTTTTATATTAATTTTTCTCATATATTTATTGAAAACAGTGGGGACCTTCAAAATTGGAGTTAGTAAGTAATGATATGGTGATCGCTGTTTCACTAGCATAATCGATGATGACTGGAAATGTCTACAAATTTCTGATAGATCTAATATAATGGACATATTGAAGCCTAAACTATGAATAGTTTCTATTATAAAAAAGTAATTAAAAAAATATCAAATAATTATATAAATTATTGTTCTTCAATTTCAATTACCTATATTGGTACTTTATTTTGGACTACAATAAGAAATGTCATCTACTTGTAGTTGTGTTGGTATCACATTTTATCAGGTTAAACTTGCACCAATAAATATGCAATCCTCCACTTAGTTATGATGATTTAATTTTAATGTACCGTATCATATGTATTATCCTATTATAGCAGTTAGTTTTTAAAAACTATCTTGATTAATATTTTTTTATATAAATTTGAAATTATAATTAATTCAAATGAAAAAAAAAAATAAAGTTATAATAGAAATATACATGTTTGTTACCCCCCAAAAAGCTCATTCATCAAACGTTAATGGCTACTGTAAATGCCAGTCAATAGAATTGGGTGCACTAGTCAACTTTGAAAATCATTTCCCTGTTCTTTTCTTTTCTTCCTTGGGAGCCAAAGTCTCCTTGCCTCTGTCAAAGTTGTCGGCCTCCTCTGCCCTAGCTGGCAGAGGCCTTCTCTTCATTCTACCTAGTAGTCCCCACCATTGGGTAGATGTAATTTTTTGAGTTGTTTGGTTGCAAATCTAAAATTTAGAAGAGAGGATTTGTTTGCTTGATCTGCTTGTATATTCTCTGTTTCTCCTTGTGTGGATGATTTTGGCCTCTAAGTTTGGTACTTTCATAGTGTCCTCGGGGGAAAAGGGATCCTAGGAGTATAAGTGCTAGCCACCTTCTTTGGACCATGACTACCCCTCCAGCTACATGAGATTGAGAGGTCATAGGGTTCTCTCTCTTCCTCTTGTTTGCTTTCTCCTATGAGGATTTGTGCTCTTATGCTTGATGATTGCTTTTTTTTCGTCATTCCATTTGTCCTGCTTTGGTTGGGTTTTTTGTGGTTACAAATCCAATTGTGCATATGATGTGAGGAGTGGTTGCGGTAGTGGATTGCAAGGTGCAAACTAAAGAGCTGACTCAAAAGGCGCGAATAGGACGCAGTTGTCTCACCAGTGAAAAGGCGGACTTGGTGATGGTGGCAACGATGAAGGGTTGCTGCTTCATGGAATGCTGGGTCATGGCTCAAATTCAATTCAAATACGCGATATGTAGGGTTTGTCTCATGAGCTCTAGTCCTCTTGTTGGGCGTTGAGTTTGTGTCAGAAGTTAATTATACTTGGGCTTTTTATTTTCAAATCCTGAAGTTAGGATATGATTAGAGTTTGGGCCTAAACTTTTCTATTACCTTAGGATCCTGAGACATATTTTTGGGTAAATTTTAATAATCGTCCTTAAACTTATATAGTTGTAACATTATAGTCTTTCAATTTAAAAATATAACATAAAACTCCCTCGACTTTCAAATTTTACACAGTAAAATTCATCTAATCTCCAATCACTAATTTTTCAGTTAGACGTTAGCCTGGATAGTTCTAGTGTAATGCTTAATTATCATTTCTCTTTCCTCTCTCAAGCCATGTGTAAATTGAATCCTTCTACGAGAAGAGAAAATAATTTTTCATATGCAGAGAGAATAATTTTACATTTTGCATAAGAAAGGAAAGAAAAATACTAACTAAGTGTCATCCTAAATCTGTTCACGTCAGCATCTAACTAGAAAATCAGTAATTGAAAGTTAAATGAATTTTATTATACAAAATTTGAAAGTTTAGAAGGTTTTATGTTACATTTTAAAGTTAAAAGACTATAATGTTATAACCATATAAGTTCAAGGACAGTTGTTAGAATTTATCCGATATTTTCTATGTAATGGCTTGAGCTTTTTATTAAAATGAAAATAATCTTTAGATTAAAAAAAAAAAGTTAATATGTCAAGTATTGGTTATAGCTAGCAATGGCAAAAGTTTCTGAACCCAAACCCGAACTCGACACGCCCCGCATTGAACCCCATTAAATTTCTCCAACCCTGATTTGTGCGGGGTAGGGATGGGAAGACCTTCTTCCCGCCCTGGAACCCCGTAACTCGCTCTCCATAATAATATATTATATTTTTATTAAAAAATAATTTATTTTTATATATTTATATATTTTAATATTATAATTTTAATAAAATATAACATGTAAAACTTGCATTTCAAATTATGTTTTATTTTTTAATAAATAAATTTACATTATATACTAGTAAATTAAAATAAATAAAAATAAGAAAAAATTCCCACATGGAAACCCGCCCTACCTCACACCGTAGAGGGGAATGCCCCACTCTGAACCCGAACTCTTGTAAAGCGAAAACAAAAAGAGCGATCCCTACCCCCGACCCAACTCTTTGCCATTCCTAGTTATAGCTACAAAACTTCCCCCTTTGGATATAATATTGGGCATAAATTTTATATGTGTTACATAAGTCCACCTCAAAAATAGGATAAATTTTGACAACTGTCCCTATACTTATCTAGTTGTAACATTACAATCCATTAACTTAAAAATGTAACATAAACCCTATCAACTTTTAAATTTTGCACAGTAAAATATCTCTAACATCCATTCACTGGTTTTTCAGTTAGGCGCTGACCTGAGCAGTTTTAGCATAGAGCTTCGTCAGTGTTTCTCTTTTCTCTCTCAAGTCATGTGTAAATTGAATCCTTTTTCTCTCTGTAGATAAAATAATTTTTCATGTGTAGAGAGAATAATTTTACACTTTGCATAAGAGAGGAGAGAGAAATGTTGACTAAGCGCCAAGCGATAGCTGTTCGCGTCAGTTTCTAACTGAAAAATCAATAATTAAAAATCAAAGGGAATTTACTGTGTAAAATTTGAAAGTTTAGGGGGTTTTATGTTATATTTTAAAGTTGAAAGACTATAGTGTTATAACTGTAGACCTATTTAGTTTAACTGTTGAATACAGCTGATAGCTGTTACTGTTAGCTAATAACTGGTAGCTAATAATAACTGATTTATGTTAAGTATTTGGTAAAACTATATTTAGCTGTTACTATTGATATGTGAAATGATTAATAAGGGTATATATTATATAATTTATTTTATTATTAAAATAAATATAAAATTATAAATTTATTATATTATATTATTTATTTTATTATTAAATTAAATATACAATTATTAAATTAATATATTATATAATTTATTATATTATTAAAATAAATATAAAATTATTCATCTATTATATTATGTTATTTATTTTATTATTGAAAATAGAAAATAATTAAAATTTTTCAAAAAATTAATTAAATAACTTTAAAAATATAGATAAAAAAATAAAGTAATTATTATTGTTGATAAAGAAAAAACTTATAATTAATTTTAAGTTTTTAGATATAAATAAATATTTTATATTTTATGTTATCAATAAAAGCTACCCATCAGCTATCACCTTTATTTTTTAAAACTTAACAAATACTCTAGTTCACCTGTTTTGGTGTCTATCAGCTATCAGCTGCACCCAACAAGTGAACCAAACACCCCCTATATAAGTTCAGAGATAGTTATTGAAATTTATCCCTCAAAACTATTGTATTTTAACATATATTTTTTAACAAATATAAATTATTATTAGGCTAGTAATTTAATGATTATTTAAAAAAAATGATTGAGTTTTTATCTTTCAGATCTAAGAATTCAAAACCTTTGTTAAATTTTTTATTGTAAAAATTTCTAAGACATAAAATTTGGAATTTATTTGTTAATACATATATTTTTTTAGAAGTATTTGTTAATACATATTATAGTTGTACAAATAGAACCATGCATAGACGTTCATCACAATTCACAAATTCAATTTGAAACTTCCAACACATTCATCACTAGGACTTGTAGGCTCAAATGGTACCCTAATCTACATCTCCTAGAGAAGATTGTGAAGGCCCTTGCCCGCCTTCTTCTATTTTCTTCGCAGTCTCACCTCCTAATCCAGACTGTGAAGACACTGGTGCACCTTCTTCCAACTTCTTCCAGCCATCCCCAGCCTTGTTCTCTCCTAACCCCTGAGCCGTGTCATAAGATGCATGCAATCCTAATAGGAAATAATACACCAACAAAACACCACTCCAGATACCAAATCTTACAAACGACGGCCCGTCTATCGACCCTAGAAGGAAAATGTTGATAAGAATCGAAGCAGATGGCAACCATGGCACCAGTGGAACACCCCACATTTTCGGAGCCCTTGCCTGTGGAACAAAAACATCAAGTGCTAATGTACCCAAGAACCATATTGGTATGGTAATCACATATCCAATCCAGCCATCTACTCCTGCACCCCAAATAGCAGCAGTAGCAGTAGAGGAACCAAGAATCACCGAAATGCAAACGATGAGCTTGGTATGATTTGCAGATGTCGTGACCCCAGTAACATAGTAGCGGCGAACAAGAAGAGCCACCGCCACAAGCATGAAGATGAACAATGTAGAGATGGAGAGAAGATTGGCGAGAATATCCATCTTTGTAAAGAAAGCGACGATAGCTGTAGCAGTGATCATAACAATGGTGGCATTTACTGGAGTTCCTGTTTTTCCATTAACATGAGCAAACCATGGAGGCATCATGTGAGTACGAGCAATGTGCGTGAGATATCGGGCTTGGCCTACAGCTCCCACGAGAAGAGCAGTGGTCATACCTTCCAATGCACCTAGAGCCACGATGTATTTAGCCCAATTCAAACCCACATACTCAAATGCTACTGAAAATGCAGCGTCTCGATCAAGTTGCTTGTATGGAACCATTAGGCACAAGGTAGCAGCAAGCAAACAATACGCTAAAGCAATTATTATCATTGAACCCACAAGACCAATTGGGATATCTCGAGCAGGGTTTTTAGTTTCTTCAGCCATTGTTGAAATAGCATCAAATCCAACATATGCAAAGAAAATTACTGCTGAAGCTACGAAAATACCACGGGGGCCATAGGGAACAAAGGAGCTGTAATTTTTGGTGTCTGCTTTGACGAGGCCAGCGACGATGATGAAGACGATTGTACCGACATGGATGATGGAGGTGAGGTAATTGAAACGGGAAGAGCCCTTGGTGCTAAGAACGGCAAAGATACAAATGACGAAGGAAACTACAACAGCGATGGGGTCTAGATGGCTATAGTCCTCGGCGAGGCTATGGACTATGATTCGGAAGTCATCGGGTTCGTGGTTGCAGAGAGTGGCGAAATAAGATGTCCATGACCGAGCCACCGCAGCACCACCAATCACATACTCAAGGAGGATGTTGCCAGCAGCTATGAAGGCTACAAAGTCACCTAACTCTACCCGAAGGTAAGCAAATGATCCACCTGAAAGGAGGGAAAAGAAATCTTGTTAAAAAATTTGTTTTAGAAGTATTGTAGTCTCATCTATAGTACGTTATTAACAATTTTCTTGATAAATTAATAAAAAAACAGAAGAAACTAAGACTTTAATTATGTGTATTTATATAAAGGATATAATTTATAACTTCAAATACAAAACAAATATCTATATGTTAATAAAACATTCATAATATTATCATTTTAATTGAAAACAGATAAAACGATAATTTCATTAAAATAGTAAAATTGATTTTGAAGAAATGCCTTGTTCTTGCTTATCATGTCTTTTTCCATCTCATAAAATAGCTTAAAACTCAATTACACCCTTATATTACCCTTATATTTATTGAAAAATATTTAATTTAATTTATTTTTAATTTTTTGTCTAATTTAATCTAGAAATTTAAATTTAAACTTAATTTATCCAAAAAATTCAATAAAATCAAGAAATTAAGATTCTTGATTTTTGGGATTAATTCAAGAGATTTATTATAAAATTAAGAAATTAAACTCCTTAGTTTTTTATTTACATCAAGAAATTTAGTCCATAAATTTAATTTTTAGGTTAAATTGAGTATAAATTAAAATTTTTAAACTAATTTAAATAAAAAATTAAAAATAGCTAAATTAAACTTATCCAATAAGTACAAATACTAAATTAAACATTTTGCCACGGTAAAACCATCAAACATGTGATATCAGTTAATCTTTTAACTCATATTTTTTATCCGAAAATTTCTTATACACATTCGACATACATATATTTAATTAATAAAAATTTAATAAATTATAATTTTAAATAAATTTTATCATGATTTTTTTATAGAATTCATCATAATTTTATTTTTTATAATGTGACATTTTTAAATTAATTGATATGTACACTCTGAGCGTTACTCTTTTTATCCCTACATTCAAATTAAACATTAGGTATATACACTATGCATCATATCCATGATATGTAGATGTATTTCCATGTTTTTCTCTTTTCAAACTCCTTTAAGACACCCTTGAAACCTTTGTCTTCTTGTGAAAGAAAATTCTATCTTTGAAATATTTATTTTTAACAACAAAATTAAAAAAAAAATTGAAAATTAGTTAACAGATGTTTAAAAAATAAACTATTTATTCCAGTGAAATTATATATATATATATATATATATATATATATATATATATATATATTAAAAGGTGCAGTTTCTTTTAAAAGAACGGCCATTAAAGAATTTTCAACGAATACGCAAATAGCAAAACATGAAAAAATTTCAAGTGGATTTTATAGGTATTTTGTTTAAAAAGAGTACGATTACTTTGTTTTGTTTTGTTTTGTTTTTTCCAAAGATTTCTAATTTTTACATTTACATAAAGTGATTTATTTTTTGTAATATAATTGTTTAAAAAAATTATTAAATTAAAAAAGTGACACTTTTACAAAAATATATATATAATTAGAATATTATTTATAAAATAATATGAAAATATTATTTTACATAAACTACAATAAGTAAAATTATTGATATTTGATAATAAATTATAGATAACACATTCCACTATATTATTGTCAATGGGTCAATGCTAAGTTGCCTGTCCATGTTGGTGCCATACAGACAAGGAAATATGATTGTTTTTATGCTGCGGCACGCGACATTCAATTTTGAGAGTTTTTATAAAAATTAATGAATTTTAATTTAATTTTATAAAAATTATTGTAATTAAAAATTAAAATTTTCAGGACCTAAAAAAAATTAAAATTTTTAAATTAATTTATTAATCTATTAATTATTTCATAAATAAAATTATTTAATTAGTAATTATTGATTAAAAGAAAGAAAAATTTAATTATCAAAAAATAATTAGATGCATATTTTTTTAAGAAATTAATAAAATAAAATTATTTTATTTATAAAATAATATATTAATTTGAAAATATTTAATTTTCTAAGACTAGTTTATAGATTGGTAAAAAGTTTTTTCTTTGAACATCCTTATGAATAGAGAGGAGTCCCTTCTAACTCTTAGAGTTTTGCAAGGAGAATTTTGCTTCTTTTTCTTCTTCTTGCGGCTGCGATAATTATCATCATCATCATTCTAGTGTTCTAGATGAGAATCACACCCTTCATCACATATTCCTGATCTTGAAGCATCCTAAATGAAATGTCCATACTTTTTGCCTGTATAGACTAGCCGCCCATCTGCTTGAAAGGAGTGTACAAAAATATTTTCTCAGTCTTTTGAACTGGAAAAATCATCATGGTTTGAAAGATTGTAGGAGTTTGTGAAGTGCTATTTGGTTCCTTGAAAACTGTCTTGACTGCCATCTCTTTGCCGATGAAATGTGGGCTTTGTTACTTGGATAGGTCAAAATTGTCATACAACTTTTCAGCTTGGTAAACCACTCGTGGAATGATCTTTACCAAATCTTCTTTAAACAGCTTGTTGAGGAATCGACAATAGTGGGTGTAGTCTTTGTCTCGCAAAATGAATAGAGCATCGTGAGAATACCCATGGTCGAGATAAATCTATGGCATGATCTTGAAGCCTATAGATTATCCGTAGTGCAAGGTAGTCGCCATTGAGGAGATAGTCCATTCTCGCTCTAATAAGCTGAACTTGAACTTTCAGTACTATGGGAAGATTAGAGTCTTGAAGAGACATGTTATAGTTAGGGAAGAAAGTAAGAATCACACTTCCAGCGTGGAGAGTGGTTGTACATGTGCCAACCATAGCACGTTCATAATTGAGAAACTTGGTACCTAATAAAGACAATCTGGTTGTTACTGGGAGGTCTTGTCTGCCATGTGGGGTGAAAACAAAGCGAACAGCTCCATAATGTAGATGAGAATATCCCTGTCTTCTTCATAAGGGGATAATGGTTGGAGGAATTTCAAGAGTCACATACTATTCTGCAATTATGGATTTAAGAGCACACTAATCCAGACGTGAAGTCTGAACATATTTCTTAGTAACAAATCTTCTAGAGGATATGAGAGTTCTAATACTTCTAATAAAAGATCTAGAGTGTGTGTAGATATTATATGGACTTATCAGAGGAAGAAGAGATTCTTCAACCTGTGCAACATTAGGTATGTGTGAAATTTCAACCAGGTTATCTATTTCAGATACAGGAAGGTGATAGGGAAAGAGTAGAGGTGAGATTGACTGGGTCAAAGGAAAAGGATGAAGCTGGTTCAATAATAATGTTTGAAGATAGTATTGGTATTATGAAACTCATAGTTAATTGATCCCCCTACTCATCTCAAATTAAACCTTGTTCATATCCTCCTTTTAAAACTCACAGGCTCTGATACCATGACTGGCCAAGAGCCCCCAAACATGAGTTAAGCATAATAATACTCATTCGGTATCGAGATCCATGGCTAAACAAATCTCAAGGCTTTGTCCTTTTGTATTATTATACAGAACTAGATTTGGAGGACTGTAGCAATGAATCAATGAACTAACATTTTCTAAAATACAGGATCTACAAAGAGTGGCAAGTGTAGAGCATACTCATGCCTTAGTAAAGAATTATATGAATAAGATAGAATTTTTTACTTTCAGGAGAAGGAGAGAAATTCGTAAAGCCATAAAACAAAGAAGTCGGAATGTTATTTCTTAGTAAGTCTTGCTACCAATGAAACTAAAGTTCCCTTTATATAGGAGGAGAGTTGAAACTATTACAACTACTTTTCATATAAACATATGTCTACCTAATAGTTAGGTAAGAACATCTAACAAGATAAGAACTAGTTAGATAGATAAATGACTCATACCTAAGTCATACATGAAGACAAATAACTTATCGGACTGAAATTAATTATACAGATATATATCTTTCCAGCGTTAGGGGGATAGTTTACAGCCAATTCATATTTTGAAGCTTGTGCTAATATAGTCTACAAGCTTAATTTTGGATTTTCTAGGAGTACTTTGGTTCTATCTTTGAAGGGGTTCTTTTTAGAAAGAATTATGACTATGACTTAAATTATTATTGTAATAGTATGAGTAATCAGAATCGATGTCATTGCTATATAAATCCTTCTTCAAAGAGCTTCCAGGCTCATCAAAGGGCTTGGTTCCAGTGTCCATATCTTTTGGATCTTGTGAATCTTGGCATATCTTTGAATTGTAGTGTGGAACTTCTTTAGGCTTTGCATTTAGACCTATAGAGGTTGATTCCAAAATCTAAGCCTTTAGACTGAAGTGGTTGAGATCTCATGTAAATAGGCTATAATTTTCTTTCTAAGAATAGTAGAGGTATCTCTTGTGGTGAAAGACTTGAAATAAGTCTGATATTCATATACTGAATTTTGAGTCCAGAGTATCCCTTTAGGATTTTTAAAGAAAGGAAGATCCAGGATGAATAATGAGTAGAATTCCTTACCATTGTCTGATGATCTAAGCCATAGATTATAGTGATTGATGATCTTTTTTAAGTCATTGCACCATTAAGGGATTGGCTTGAACCATTCAAGAAAATTCCATATTACTTTTTTCTGATTGTTCTTGTCATTTAGGAAATAGTACATGGGAATGGTGGAAACTTCAAAACCAATAGCATAGAAAATCATTATGCACCATAAGAACAATTTTTCTTTAAGTAGCAGATCATCAGAGGGATTAAAACTAAAAACTGTGAGGAATAAAGCATCTGGACGAAACTGAGTATGGTTGTCTTTATGTTGTTTGAGGACATTGGATAAATTTTAAAAATAAAACAAATGGTTTTTTGCAAATTCAACAATTTGGGATAGGGTTATTTTTAGTGTGCATCCAGGTGGAAATGTTTCTATTACTAGAATGAGGAATTGTGGTATTTGAACTTTAGAGGAGCTGAAGGAGTCTTGCCATAAAGATGAGAGAGTAGGGATGTTTGGAGAAATGAGATTAAGATGCCCTTTTATATGTTGGACGGTATAATCATATTTATCAAACTAGTTTTTGAGCCTCAGCAGTTATGGTTCCGGAAGAGTCTTATTTTTAAAATGAAATACCTTTGAAAAATATGAATTGTTCATCACTATCAGAAAATGATGGCCAATAAGATGAAATTCAAACTTCTTGATTCCATTCTTAATGGCTAGGATCTCCTTATAAATAGTGTGATATTATTTTTTCAGACTCTTTGAATTATCCACTTGCATGACTATAAATTTATCGCTTTTCATCAAGTTTTTCAAGTAAAATAGCACCTCAATACATTTCCCTATGCTTGGAATTTTTAGAGGAGGTGGATTTTGGGCTATTTTCTTTAAAACTTTTAGTGTTGTGGTCTGTTCATTGCCCCATGTGGAGGCCTGCTTTTTTAGCATTTTAGAAAGCTAGCTGGTGCATTTGGACACATGAGAGAAAAAGTCTCCAAGATAATTGATAATTCCAAGAAATTGCTAAATCTGTTTGACAATGAGATTTGTATCTGAGAATTTAAGCAATTCTTGGGCAATGTGAGGTCCAAGCTGGTAATTGTCATTTTCAAATTTCATTTCCAAAAATTCAATATTAGTTTGGGTCAAATAGCTCTCTCTTTTTTTCAGATAGCATAATCCCATATTGTTGGACCAAAGAGTGAAATTAGGCCAAGGGTTATTTATGGACTGAATTATCTTTTGAAAATAGCAAGATATCATCATTGTAAATGAGAGTACTATGAAGAATAGGCTCAAAGATTTGAACTATGGTCTTTTGGAATAATGAGGGAGCAACTTTAGGTCTAAAAGGCATTACGGTCCATTGATACTGAGTATTAGAAATGCAAAATGTTGTCTTATATCTTTTTACTAGATCAATTCCCAGCTACCAAAATCTCGCTTGAAGATCAAACTTTGAGAAGATATATGCTTCTTGTAAGTGAGTGAACAGAGAACTGATCCTGGGAAGTGGAAATTTGTCATCCATTAAGAAATTATTTAAGGGCTTATAATCAATGACCAGCTTCAGTTTTTCTCGAATTCTTTTCGATCTTTTTAACATAAAAAGCTTGACAGGCCCATCCTAATCTGATGGGTTCAATAAGACCTTATTGAAGTAGTTATTGACATTCTTGTTGGGCTAACAGAAGGTCTGTTGGAGTCATTCCTGGATGAGTTACCTTTATAGGGTTGACATCCTCATTAAGCTTGAAAGGAAGCTTAATAAAGAAATCTTTGTTTTTCCATAGAGGTGCTGGGTGAGAGAAGTCAACATGGGATTCTATACAAAATGACATGAGCAAATCTTTGTATTTGATAAATTCTTCTAGAACTTCAGACAATGAGAACAACTTTGGAACAGAGGTGATTTTAAATCGGTAGGAAGGATTTTAAGATGTCGAGCTTGTTGGTAGACATCAAATCCTATCAATAAATCCTTATCAGGCAAAGTTATCCCAATCACTTTTGTCCATATGATACAGTCAGGGAAAAACTATATTCCAATGAGCCTTTTGGTGATGAGGTTGGAAAGTAAAACTTTCACATCCGCGCTTTGAAATTTTCTGATTGGGGTATCCAGGCTTCATCAAGTAATACTGCAGGATTCATCATACTTCAATGGGCAGCAGTATCAAGAAAACCAATGATATAAATTGGTCTCTCATATTTAGAAGATAGTACATGAATATGTACCAATCGAATTGAGGTCAGGGGCCATACTGGGTGGCATGATTAAAGAGTATAGTTACCCAAGTATTTGAAATCATCTTCTGATGAAGATTTTTCTTCGTTTGAAAAGATTTCTTCTAGGCAAAGACAGTTTTTTCATCAACTTCTTCTTGTTTTGAAAACAAGGATTCACCGATATTTGGTAAATTTGTTAGATCAATTTTGCTACTTGCCTAGGTTTTTGAGGCATTCTTTAGAGAAATGTACTTTTTTTACATAGTTAAAACATCTGTTTATTTTGAACTTTTTTCCCCTAGTTGATTTTTTCTTAAAAAATTAGACAGATTTCTCAAGATTTCCCTTTCTTTCTGTACTTGCCGTTATTGATTCTGTAATACCTCATATGCTTCTTCATTTTGGATTTGCAAGTGCAATTTTTTTCTTTGCATTTGATTGAAAGATAAGACTTTCCGCATATTTTTCACAAAGATTTGTTATTATTTAGCATATCACTCAGAAACATCACGATCACATATCTTTTCAAGAGTGGCTAATGCCATTTGATAAATTTCTCCAAGAGTTATTTATGTCATGTCTTTACGATTTACCAAGATTGATCATTGTAATTCAGGCTCTAATCGTTCTGGCAAAAAAGTAATATAAGTATGTTTCAGGTTGACATCATTGTACTCATTTAATAAATAGTATCTCTAAGACATCATTTGATAATGAAATTCAATATCTTTCTTCTTTATAGAATCGCATTTCATCTCAATGTATTCTTGTTGCACCTGTCCATCATAGAGTGTATAGTCTACAATGAATTCCTCATAGAGAGCATTCATGACTCCTATGATTGATGCTTGATAGAGTAGGAGATGCTTGTAATCTCTAAGACTCTGAAACTATTCTCTTAATGATCCAATGAATCTACAGGAGAATTCTTTCAAGACACTTGATAATTCTACATTCGATTTAGACATTTGGAGATCAAACCAAGCATGGAATTTCGCCATTCTATCTCTCCATTTAGCTTGAGAAATATCATTAAGTATGAACCAAGGACTAGAAGTTAGCCTAGGAGGACCTTATCTGAATTTTTTTCATCATGAGTATCAGTTAGTTGCTTTACATGAGGTTCTGTGATCTCATCATTAAAGCCTGTTAAAATTGCCATTAGCAAGTTTGTGATATCTGCCAGATCCTTTTCAGAATCATTTTCTGATGAAGAGTCTATCTCATTAATTACGAGACCAGCTGAAATTATCATTTGTTAAAACGGAGGGACACTAGGTACTTGCTGTTTGCTTTTTTTTTTGTTTAATTTTATCTTCCTCCATAGACTCGAAGGATGATATACTTTTGGAAGGTTGAGCAGTAGATGAAGAAGGCTGAGCTTTTGGTTTAGGCTTTTCTTGGAAAAGATTATGAAATGATGTTTGAGGAAAAGGGTTTGTCTGGTAAAATGGCTTATAGGTAGAATGTGGATAAAATAAAAAAAAAATTATAATCAGAGGAGGGAAGAAACAGGGTTGTGATTTTGGTCAAATGGTGTTTGTTTCTTTTTTGCTAAATCGGCTTTAATTTGAGCAATTTAAGATTTTAACTTTTTGATTTTTGACTCATTTTAATCAAATTCATAACCAAACTTTTCTGCTGAAGTAAGGCTCCGAGGTTTTTATCAAGTTTATTAATCCTAGACTGAAGATTGACATAAAGCTTATTGACTTGGGCTAACAAATTTTCAACCTTTGTTTCAGCCAATTGAGCTTAACCGACTATCAGGTTCATTTGTTAGTCAATTTTTTCTAGGAAAACATTTTGTGCCTTGGCATTTAAAATTTGCCAGTTTAGGACTTCTTCAGCATAAGTAAATAGCATGGGCTATTCATCTCGGCTAGCAGATGTCCGAATAAATGGCCTAAATGTAAGCTATTGTGTTAGGTCAACTGTGTCCGAGTCGCAAAAGTCAGATTCATACACATCTTCTTGTGAGAAACATCATATAAGATTGTACAAGAGAAAGTATTGGAAGTGTTGAAGATGGAACCTTTTTCTCTTTCTACCTCTCTTTTCTCAAGATTTCTAAGGCTAGTTCATAGATTGGTAAAGGGAGCCCCAAAACCTGAGTTAAGCATAATAATATTATGCGTGCAGAGATACAACAAGTCACCATAGCCAAACAAATATCAAGACTTTGCCCTTTTATATTGTTATATAGAACTAAATTTGGAAGACAAAGAGTAATGGATCAATAAACTAGCATTTTCTCGATATACAAGATTTACTAGGATCCACTAAGAGTAGAAAGTAAAGAGCATAATCATGCCTTAGTAGAGGATTATATGAATAAGATAAAATTCTCAACACCAATACCATCTTCATCGTGGCCACCATGTTTGGCCATGATGGCTTCATCAGATCTCGACATCGCATGAGTATTATTATGCTTAACTCACTTTGGGGCTCCCACTGTCATGGTATCGAGGCTATGAGTTTTAAGAGGAGAATATGAATAAGGTTTAATTTGATATGAGTATATGGATCAGTTTACTATGATTTGCACAACACCAATACAATCTTAAAATATTATTATTGAACCAAGTTCATCCTCTTCATCCTCTTCCTCTGACCCAGTCAATCTCACCTCTACTCTTTCCCTATCACCTTCCGTAGATGAATCTTAGCCTCTAAAATAGATAACTGGTTCAAATTTCACACATACCGATGGTGCAGCTTGAAGAATCTCTTCTTCCTCTGATAAGTGCATATAATATCTACAGACGCTCTGAATCTTTTATGGGAAGCATTAGAATTCTCATATCCTCCAGAAGATTTGTTACTAAGGAATATGCTCAAATTTCACGTCTGGATCAGTGTGCTCTTAAATTCACCACAAATACAGTAATAAGATGTGACTTTTAAAATTCCTCTAACCCTTATCCTCATGGAGAAAACAAGGATATTCTCATCTCCATTATGGAGTCATAGCCTTGTTCTCACTCTACATGGTAGATAAGGCCTCCCCGTAATAGCTAGATTGTCTTTATTAGATATTAGGTTTCTCAATTATGAACATGTTGTGATTGGCACATGTATAACCACTCTTCATGCTGAAAGTGTGGTTCTTAGACCCTAATCTTCTTACAGCACTAAAAGTTCAAGTTCAGCTTATTGGGGCAGAACAGACTGTCTCCTCTATGACAGCTACCTTACACCACCAAATAATCTATAGGCTTCAAGATCATGCCATAAATTTATCTCAGCTACCAGAATCCTCTGATGCTTTGTTCATTCTTGTAGACATAGAGACTACACCCACTATTGTCCAAATTTCTTGACAGCTGTCTAAAGAAGATTTAGTAAAGATCATTCCACTAGAGAGGGTTACCAACTATGAAAAGTTGTATGACAATTTCTGACCTATCAAAGTAACAGAGCCCACATTTCATAGGCAAACAGATGGCACTGTCAAAACAGTTTTCAAGGAACCCGGAAGCACTTCACAAAGTCCTACAATCTTTCAAACCATGATGATCTCTCTAGTTCAAGAGACAAGAGAAATATTCATGTTCACTCCTTTCAGTAAATGGACTACTACCACATGTGCAAAATCCATGGACATTTCATCTGGGATGCTCCCGGATCAGGAATGTGCGATGAATGGTGCAATTGTTATCTAGAACACTAGGATAATGATGATGATAATTACCATGGCCGTAAGAAGGAGAAAAAGAAACAAAATTCTCCTTGCAAAACTTTAAGAGCTAGAAGGGACACCTCTCCAAACTCAGGAACTTGGATTGATATTCATAAGGATGTTTAAAGAAAAAACCCTTTACCAATCTATGAACTAGCCTTAGAAATCTTGAGAAAAGAAAGGGAGAAAAAGAAAAAGGTTTCATCTTTACCACCTCCAGTACTTCCTCTTGCACAACCTTGCATGATGTTCTCATAAGAAGATGTATATGAATTAGACTTTCCATCACCCAGATACTAGATTGACCCAACACAATGGCTTACATCCATATATTCAAGCATTTACTATTAGCCCAAACAGACAATCTAAGCCATTAACTCATGCTGAAAAAGTCATAAACTGGCAAACTTTGAATGCCAAGGCTCAAAATGCTTTCCTGGAAAAAAAAATTAACTAAAAAATGGACATGATAATTTGTCAAGCTGAATTCACTGAAACAAAGGTTGATAATTTATTAATCTAAGTCAACAAGCTTTATGTCGATTTCAGCCCAGGGTTAATCAACTTGATAAAGATCTTAGAACCTTACTTTAGTAGAAAATGTTTGGTTATGAATTTGATTAAAAGGAGTCAGAAATCCAAAAGCTAAAAGCTCAAATTGCTCAGATTGAAGCTGATTTAGTAAAAAAAAAAAAAAACAAATATCATTTGACCATAATCACAACCCGTTTCTTCTTCCCTCTGATTATAATCATTTTTCTTCATTTTATTCATATTCTACCTATAAGTCATTCTACCAGACAAGCCCTTATCCTCAAACACTATTTCATAATCCTTTCCAAGAAAAGCCTAAATCAAAAACTAAAGCCTAAATCAAAAGCTCAGCCTTCTTCATCTAATGCTTAACCTTCCAAAAGCATCTCATCCTTAGAGTCTATAGAGGAAGATAAAATTAAACCCAAAAAAGACAAACAGCAAGTACCTAGTGACCCTCATTTCCAACAAATGGCAATTTCAGCTGGTCTCGTAATAAATAAGACAGATTTCTCATTAGAAGATGATTCTGAAAAGGATCTGGCAGATATCACAAATTTGCTGATGGTAACTTCAACAGGCTCTAATGATGGAATCACCGAACCTCATATAGAGCAACTAACTGATACTCATGATGAAAAAAATCCAGATAAGGTCCTCCCCAGGCTAACTTCTGGTCCTTGGTTCACTATTGATGACATTCCTCCAGCCAAATGGAGGGACAGAATGACAGAATTTCATGCTTGGCTTGATCTCCAAATATCTAAATCGGATCTGTAATTATCGAGTATCTTTAAATAATTCTCCGTAGATTCATTGGATCATTAAGAAAATAGTTCGAGTTTTAGAGATTACAAGAGTATCCTATTCTATCAAGCATCAATCATAGGAGTCATGAATGCTCTCTATGAGGAATTCATTGAAGACTACACACTCTATAATAAATAGGTACGAAGAATACTTTGAGATTAAATGATGTTCTATAAAGAAGAAAGATATTGAATTTCATTATCAAAGGATGTCTCAGAGATACTATTTATTGAATGGATACATTTATGTCAACCTAAAACACACTTATATTGCTTCTTTGCCTAAACAATCACAGCCTAAATTATAACGATCAATCTTGGTAATTCACAAAGACATGACACAAATAGCTCTAGGAGAAATTCATCAAATGACACTAGCCACTCTTGAAAAGATGTGTGATCAGTAACGTTTCCTGAGTGATATGCTGAATAATAATAAATCTTTGTGAAAAATGTGTAAAAAGTCTTATCTTTCAATCAAATGCAAAGAAAAGAATTACACCTATAAATCCAAAAAGAAAAGTATCCGAGGCATTACAGAATCAATAACGGCAAGCACGTAATGAAAGGGAAACTGAGTGATTTTTAAGAAAAAATAAACTAATAAAAAAGTTCAAAATGCAGACAAATGCTTTATCTGTGGAAAAATTGATATTTCTCTAAAGAATGCCCTCAAAAGCCTAAACAAACAGCAAAATTAATTTAACAAATTCACTAGAGTATGCATCTAGATTTGGAGAGTGTCGACGTTGAATCCTTATTTTAAGAACAAGAAGAAGTTGATGAAGAAACTGTCTTTGCCCTAGAAGAAATATTTTTAGATGAAGAAAAATTTTCATCAGAAGATGATTTTGAACACCTTAGTATCAATACTATTCGATCATGCCATCTAGCACAGCCCCTGATCTCAATTCCATTGATACATATTTATGTACTACCTTCTAAGTATTAAAAACCAATTCCTATCATTGATTTTCTTAATATTGGTGCCCATAGAAGCATGATAAATCCTGCAGTGTTAAGCTTGGATGCCCTATTTAGAATATTTTAAAGCCATAGATGGGAAAGTTTTTTGCACTAACCTCATCATCAAAGGCTCATTGGAATACGATTCTTTCTAGACTGTATTATATGGACAAAAGTAATTGGGACAACTTTGCCTGGGACAACTTTGCCTAATAAGGATTTATTGATAGAATTTGATGTCTACTAGCAAGCTTGATATTTTTAAATCTTTCCTACTGGTTTAAAAACACAAAAGGTCTTTCAAAACCTTCACCTCTGTTCCAAAGTTGTTCTCCTTATCTGAAGTTCTAGAAGAATTTACCAAATACAAAGATCTGCTCATGCCATCCTGTGTAGAATCTCATGCTGACTTCTCTCATCTAGCACCTCTATGGAAAAATAGAGACTTCTTTATTAAGCTTCCTTTCAAGCTTAATGAGGATGTTAATCCCACAAAGGCAACTCATCCATGAATGACTCTAATAGACCTTTTGTTAGCTCAATAAAATGTCAACAGCTACTTCAACAAGGTCTTATAGGACTCACCAGTTAGGATGGGCTGTGAAGCTTTTTGTGTTCAAAAAGATCGAAAAGAATTCAAGGAAAAAGATTTAGTCATTGACTATAAGCCCTTATATCATTTCTCAATGGATGACAAATTTCCACTTCTAGGATCGGTTCTCTATTCACTCACTTACAAGAAGCACATATATTCTCAAAGTTTAATCTTATTGCAATCGAATTGATCTAGTGAAAAAATACAAGACAGCATTGTGCATTCCTAATGCTTTGTATCAGTGGACCATCATGCCTTTCGGGCTTAAAGTTGCCCCTTCACTATTCCAAAAGGCCATGGTTCAAATCTTTGAATCTATTCTTCATAGTGCTTTAATCTACATTGATGATATTCTGCCAATTTCAAAAGATAGTTCAGCCCATAAACAACTCTTGGCCCAATTTCACTCTTTGGTCCAACAATATGGGATTATGCAATCTCAAAAAAGCTATCGACCCAAATTAATATTGAATTTTTAGGAATGAAATTTAAAAATGGAACTATCACTTGGACCTCACATTGACCAAGAATTGCTTAAATTCCCAAATACAAATCTCACTATCAAAAC